>NC_051126.1:12008631-12086131 GCF_014839805.1 Manduca sexta | reverse complement strand
AATGCTAACATTTCCCTAAAATGTATATTACCTTATTTTTTACTTAAGTTAATGGTTTAATTTTCGACCTTATTTTATAAAGGTTTTAATGAGATGTTGCCAGCTTTGTTTGATGAAAGGTTTCGGTAAGTGGCAGACTTTTTTTTAAGAAAATCGGATAACTATTGAAGGTGTTGTTAATACCACTTCTCTTAAAAATAGAATAGGAAATGGGGTAAACTAAAAGGGCGAAAAATAATATTATATTATAAATACTCGTACTTTAATCTTAATCTAAATTACATTTAAAATATATGGTAGATTAAATAATATTTTATTTGTGTAATTATAATGTAATCGTGGGTAACTCTTAAGTATTATTGACCCCTTTGTGCTTCAACTGATATTTTCTACTTTTGTGACTATCTTCTTTCAAAATACATATTTGATTATGGAACTTTTGGGTGTTATTTTATTTCGGGCTGGTAAAAAATTAAGTATCAAATAAAGTTGTTTCTTTATATTTATTTTATTTAGCTTTAGAAGGAATGACTATAGATAAGATTGTCTTTGTCTCTTTGTTAGAGATAATAGATTTTTTTTTGCGGACGTGACAAAGTGATTCTGCCACTTGATAGTAAGTGGAGTGAGGTCTCACTCGAGTATCGTTTTTAAAACTATGATTTACACAACTCAATAACACTCACTTACCTCATGGACATCAAGACTTTTATTTAATACTAGCTGACCCGACAGACGTTGTCCCGTCTTAACTATGAATTTGCAGCGCGCATTCTGTCAATCGCTGACAGTTATTGCAAACCACTGACAGTTATGTAAAATATATATTATCGTTAAGTTTTCTTAAATTTTTTAATTATACGCGCAATTTTTTGAAATTTTTCTTTCATAAAAACCTTCTCGTGACAAAAAACATTACAAAAAAAATTGTGAAATCGGTCCAGCCGTTCACGTGTGATGGCGTGACTAAGGGAAATAGGGATTCATTTTTATATATATAGATTAACTACCAGTATTTCGCAACATAAAGCTCTGTACGGTAAATGGCTCTATATTTTGATATTTGACTCGTCAAATATAGAGTCTCATAATGTAATAACAGTGGCTTCAGTACCCTTCACCACTGGAGCGCTTGCATATTGCACTTGGAATAAAAATATACATCAGTCCCTACCTAGATAGTGTTTTACTAACTAACTAAAAACTAGTACAGTTTAGGTAAATATAGATATTATAACACTACCAGCTCTAGATTATGTACTATCTGCAGCTAAGCACGGGCCTCCTCTACTTCTGAGAGTAGAAAGGGTTTAGGCCTTAGTCCACTACGCTGGCCTTATACGAGTTAGTGGAACTTACATACCTTCAGAATTCTTTTATGTAATTCTCAGGTTTGTAGGTTTCCTTATGATATTTTCCTTCACTGTTAATGAACAATTATAATAATTCGATAAACTACATACATCATTTCGAAATGTTTGAGTTCACCGTTGTGTTCCGGTTTGAAGGGCATTGTGGCCAGTGTAACTACTAGACATAATGAGACTTAACATCTCATGTCTCAGGGTGGCGAGCGCATTGGAATACCAAACAATACTGTGTAATTTATGGTGTTGGTTGGTGTCTTTACTGTTCACGGGCGGTCGTATCGCTTACCATCAGGCGAACAAATTCGTCTCGTCATTAAGGGAAATAAAAAAAGATCTGTAGACCATCGTAGCATTAGTCCGTTCCATTCGCAACTATGCATCACATATAGACATTAAACCATAATAAAGCCTTTATAATTTAATTAAACTGCGAGAAAACGAAGAGGTAGACTATCTGTTTAGGGAGTATTAATTAAAACCGAAAGCTATACAAAGGTAATTGGAATATTTAGTTTGGCTGTACGTTTAATTAAGTTAATAAGGTTTATGTACTGTAAAGGTAAACGGTAATTTTTGAGCCACTTCCTGATTATTGACGCGTTAAATTGGTTACGTATTTAGTTAATGTAGATTCCTTTTACCCCGAGGGGGCTTCGGGTTGTCATCGGACTGTTTGTTTGCAAAAATTACGTGAAATCCTATTTTTGAACATAGTTGTATTAGTAGATATTTGCGTCGACCCTTTTTGGGTGTTGGTTGACTGACTCTACTATTGAGTTACTTTGATACAAATATGTTTAAATGTTTATATGTCTTGCTATGTCTACATCTAACTTAAGAATGTGTATAATTACTATTGAGTGAGAGTCTACAAGACATTGTAGCATGTATAATTAGATAGTATTGATTTATCATTCGATATCGCTGAGTAACAATAGTGCAGTGTGGGATAGTACTACAACGTTTACCTACTGAATAACTGCGCAGGCATAGTATCTTTAATTCCACAAACAACGTGTGCCTTTTGAAATCTATACTAATATATAAAACTGAAGAGTTTCTTTTTATTTGACCGCGCTAATCTCAAGAAATACTTGACCAATTTTGAAATATTTTCACTAATGGAAAGCTGCATTACTCCTGAGTGTAATAGGCTACTTTTAACCCGAAAAAACTATTTCCCGCGGCCGGAGCCACAGGCAAAGCTAGTTAAGTTATAAGCATTCCTAAAACTCACTCGCAAAATGATTACTAAAATAAATTATTTTATTGGTATTCATTAAACATTATAGGTTATTATATTATACAAGGCAGTAGCAGATGGTTATAAAGGGAAGTAAAAACTTGTTTTTTAGTGCTTTATGTAGTTTTGAAGACTAATCGTTACGACCGGAGAACGATAAACGAAAAATAGCACTATTTGAAGACTTTTCGTTACGACTCGAACAAGCTTTGTAATAAAAAGCTCTATCATGAAGTCGTCAATGGCTTTACTTTTCTAAGACAATATTTAACTTCTTTCAGTTTGATTTGTTCGTTCAACATTGTCAAACTTTTGTACGTGAAAATACTATATCTATATGACTATATGTAAAAACTTGTCTTGCGTTACATATTTTGGGGATTAAGAAAAAAAAATTTGTTCTGGCACTATAAATATACTAGACAGTAGTAAGTTCTATATACTCTAAATGACATAGAGAAAGAAAGGCATCGTGTTACGCGAAATTATTTGTAATTTAGAAAAGACGATTATTTGGTTTCGTTTATTAACGCAATGTCAAAATTACTCTGTATGATGGCAAGTAATAAAAAATTGCAAACCGAACCATAATATGCATATAATAAGGGTAATATATGCCACTACACTTCTAAATATATACGTAGTATAGTGCTATATACAAGTTTCAATTGAGTGTTCTCAGTAACCCCGGGTCATAAGCGGCGTTGGGGAGATTCCGATCATGTAATCAACACGATCGCGGTACTTGAACCCGTCTGGATTGTTATCCAATGTTAAGGACCACAGGGCTTGTTAATAGAATCCATTTTCGCACAATTTCTTAAAAATGTAGATAATACTAATCAACTTTTATCAATGACTTACGAATGGTTATATTCTTACGTAACTTTTAAGAATTATCAATTTGTGTTTGGTCTATTTGAACTTATTGGATATAATGAGTACATTTAAGTTCACCGGACATTGCTTAGATTATATTGGAGACGCAACATTATTCGAAACTAGCTTTTACACGGGGTTTCGCCCACACTGACTATGGTTTAAATGAAATATTAAAAAATAACGTATTTTTTTATTTTGAGTTCACCGTATAGTTCTAGTAGTAAATTAAAGACACAGTATTATTCGAAACTAGCTTTTACACGCGGCTTCGCCCACACTGATTACGGTTTGTATGAAATATAAAAAAGATTTGTATTTTATTTCAAGCATAATTTTTATAAAATTTAATTAAAATTAGTTCAGTGGTTTAAACGTGAAAACGTAACAAAACGAGTTATTTTCACATTTATTGCATTAGATTGGATAATAGTAAAAAAATCGGAGGTATCTAAGTTAGGAGAGAACAGACTGCCGAGACGAATATCTGCAGGTTCTAATCCACACACCTCTGACTTTTCAAAAGTTATGTTTGTATTATTTGTGAATTATCGCTTAATTTAACGGTGAAGGAAAATATCGTAAGGAAATGTGCATATCTCAGAAGTTCTCTATAATTTTGAGGGTATGTCAGTAGTAGCAGAGGCCCGGATCCAGCGACTGACAGTATATAATACAGGGCTAATATTACTATTATAAAACTCCGTATAACCGTACCCATAAGGGTTGTAGGTAATCAGACCGACGCAGCAAATCTACGTTAATATTACTTTATGTACTACCCCCGCGTTAACGAGTCGACCGCGCTAATGCCCAGCTTTAGACCGGTCAGCGGAAGTCAAAGGATTGGATTAGCTTAGCCAGACTGGTATTAATGTAGTTTGATAGTGATTATATATCATCACGCCTATAAGGAGTAGGTAGAGAAGTATGGTATAGCATTACATCTCGCCAGATATGTATGACGAAGAATGAAATTTTTCGAAGGAGAACCCGATACAACTTATAGTTTCTAATGATTTGTACTAATGTGGTCTGTTGTAAATGTTAAAAAAAAAACGCGACGATAGCCTAGTTGGGTGTAGAACGGTCTGCCGAGACGAATGTCCGCAGGTTCAAATCCCAAGGGCATACACCTCTGATTTTTCTAAAATCATGTGTGTATTCTTTGTGAATTTATCGTTCGCTTTAACGGTGAAGAAAAACATCGTGAGGAAACCTGCACATCTGAGAAGTTCTCTATAGGAATTTCGAAGGTGTGTGAAGTCTACCAACCCGCACTAGGCCAGCGTGGTGGACTAAGGCCTAATCCCTCTCAGTAGTAGAGGAGGCCCGTGCTCAGCAGTGGGCAAGTATATAATTCAGGGCTGATATTATTATTATTATTAATGTGGTCTGTAAGTCGTTCTAATACTTATTAGATTTAACATAAATTACAAAAGAGAAGCCGGCAGGAATTTGGTTATATGGACCCTTCGCCACGAATGGATTAGAGCCTATATTTCTGGACCAGATTCTGAGCAAACACAGTGCATACTTTTTCATAGGCCTTAAGGAACTTCTACGTCACAATGCCTAAAATAATAAAGTCTTGAATGTTGAGGCCTTGGTAACACAATATTGATTTCAACTTAATATCTTCAACTAGAGAGGGTTTTAACGGGAAACAAAATGGCCTTCTAAGGGTTCTGTCTTTGTGCAAAATCTTCAAGAACCCTTCCGAGATTGAAAGAATAAAAAATATTTAATATCTTAAAAGGCCTAATAGGTAGAACAAAATGCTTTCAAGGCGGTAGTCGCAGGTTCAAATTCCGACTGGCACGGACTATTGACTTTAATAAACTATGTTCTATTTAAATATTTTTTTGGTGATGATTCGTGTTACTCCCTTAGTCATATAGCTATGAGACTTCATTGCACTTGATAATAAGTGAAATGTCGTTATGCGATATAATATCAAAAAAAAATAAAAGCAATTTAGTAGTTCCTGAGATAAGTTTAAACAAACAAACTCTTCATACTTAAATAAGTATACAGTTACTAGGCCAGCGTGGTGGACTTAGGCTTAATCCCTCTCAGTAGTAGAGAAGGCCCGTGCCCAACAGTGGGACAGTATATAATACAGGGCTGATATTATTGTTATTTTATAGTTACAGGTGGCTACACCACTTTAAAAATACAAATACAATTTTTTTATTGCTGAATGTAGGTGCAACAAAATGTTTTAATACATTCTACCGGGATAGGTACCGGTGTGCAATACAAATTTATCACACTGTGTACTCAAAAAAATACTAACTTTTACATCTTTTTTTATATAATATACAATTCACATTATATTTATTATTTGAATTTAACTATTTATATATTCCCTGCATTATACCTTGTTACACAAACCCACTACCTAATAACGCTTCACGTTTAATTCCGCCTATATTGAACGCAATACGCGGCCGCAGCGTGCCAATCAAGCAATACCGCGGGTAATGAAGACAACTGTCCTTCAATACATCTGTGTAATTAACCAATAACTGATTAGTAACGTACTGTTAATTTTATACAGTTGGACTTAGACCAAACTTCAAGACACTGTGAGCTCATTCTGCGTAGATCGGACCAGCAACAGCTAAAATTTAAAAAAAGTTGTACAATTGTAAAATGTAGGTAGATATTGTAACTTTGACTTTGCGGATGGTTAATTCTTTCTATAATCTTTGGATAAGTGATACGTCACACGCAATAAAACAACCGTACTGTTCCGTAGCTAGTTTATTACTAAGTCAATGACAGTGACATTAGACATACATTCCATTCCTCCAACATTAATTTGGAAATCTGCAACAGAACAGTCAGACATACTTAAACAATATAATACAATAAAACTTATAAATATGGCTTGTAATTCACAGGGTTCTTAGGCCTCTTAGAGCGCCTGAGGGTAGTTGTACCGGAGTGAGTTGGATTAATATCATCCTGTGGTACTTCCGAAATAGTACCACCAGTCTCCGAACTTTCACCATTGTCCATATCCCCTTTATTCAATTCACTATTATTTCTACTCGCCACAATATTTTCATCTGGCGCGTAGGACATCATGTCCCTTCCCTCCTCGGCACCTGACTCTGAAACAGATGCCGAGGACGGCACAAACGCCGACGGCCATTGCCCGGGGGAAGTACTATTGTGGAGCGGATCGGACAATGGCGACTGCGGTGGAGATGGAGATGCTACTGACGTCGGCAGTGGGTTTAACACTTCCCGTTACCGCTTTGATTCACAGAGTTACTATTAGTAACGGCACTAATAAATTTTCTTATCTGATCTAAATGTCTAATGCAGCTGATATTATAATCTTTAAAATAAATTTCAAACAATCGATTACCTACAATTTTTCTTACAGTGCCTTCGCGCCAAACACTCTTCCTCCCAATAAACCACCTAGACCACACCCGGTCACCCACTTGGAAACATCTATTACGTTTTAATATCAATTGATCATTTTTGTTATAGTTTTTATTTTGCGGTAGAATTAAATCCAATCTACATCTTAAATCACGCCCCATCATCAACTTAGCTGGGGTGACACCTGTAGTACAATGAACTGTGTTTCTAAAATTAAATAAAAGTTTTGTAATTTTTTGTACATATCTTTCTGGCACTTGGATTCTAATAACGCACATTTTATCATTTTTTTACACGTTCTGACCGAGTTCTCCGCTTGGCCATTGCTAGACGGGTGATATATAGGTGAAGTTATGTGTTCGATACCGTTAATTTTGCAAAAGTTATAAAATTCGGCGGAACTAATTTTAACATCGTTATCAGAGACAATGACGTGGGGTACCCCGTATCTAGAAAACATTTCTGAAAGTTTTTGGATAAGTACATTTGTAGTAGTGCCTCGATCCATTAGCACACACTCCAACCATTTGGAAAACGCGTCGACCACAATCAAGTAAACAGTCTGTCCTATAGACATATAATCGATGTGTATACGCTGCCATGGGCCCAGCGGGCGTGGCCAGGACGCGGGCGGCGCGCGCGGCGGTGCAGCGCGCACTGCGGAGCAAGCAGTGCACGCGCCTACCCATCGCTCGATATCGGCGTCGATTCCGGGCCACCACATCCTACCACGGGCAGCGCTTTTAGTTTTTATTATCCCAAAATGTGACGAATGCAACTCTTTTTAACATTTTTTTCTTTGAACACAGTCGGAATCACTATTCTATGGCCGCGGAACAAACAGCCGTCAATAACCTCTAGATCTGTTTTACACTGAAGAAATGGCAACATCGACTTACATGTAATTTTCCTTGGCCAACCGTTATTCATATACTTGATTACCATTTTCAACGTATTGTCCCTCGCGGTAGCTTGTTTAATGTTTTCGAATAGAACCGGCTCCACGCTTGTCTCTAAGAAGAGAAAATGCCTAGAACTTTCATCCTCCCTCTCATCCATTACGGGTTCTGATATGGGGAACGAGAGAAATAGTCTGCGATTTGATTATTCTTACCGTCCACGAATTGTACTTTATAGTTGTAAGCAGATAATATAATTGCGTACCTTTGTAAGCGTAAGGCAGCCGTGACAGAAATGCCCTTACCTTTACCAAAAATAGAAAGCAAGGGCCTGTGATCGGTTTTCAATATGAACGGTTCTTGTCTACCATATAAGTATTGGTGAAAATGTTTAACTCCATAAATAATTGCCGTCGCTTCTTTTTGAATTTGGCTATAGTTTTTTCACTTACCGATAACGATCGAGATGCGAAAGCTATCGGTCGCTCGCGGCCCTCGGTGTCCGGGTGTGCTAACACAGCGCCGAGCCCGCTTGGGCCTGCGTCCACCGTCAGTAACAACGGTGCGTCTGGTTGAAAATGGGCCAGCACACGCTCGCTGGCCAGCTCGCGTTTAACGCACTCGAAAGCCTCCTGCTGGCTTGTGCCCCACTGCCATGCTGCGCCTTCGCGCAACAGTTCGTGCAATGGGTGCAATATTGCCGAAGCTAATGGAATAAAATTCCTATAGTAGTTTACTATACCTAGGAATCGTTTTACTCCTAATACATTGATGGGGGCGGGTGCTTTTAATATCGCTTCAACCTTAGATGGAGAAGTTCTCAATCCGTTTCTATCTATTACGTATCCTAAATAAGTAACACTACTTTCAAAAAACACACATTTATCTTTTTGCAGCCGTAATCCTGCGTCCTGTAATCTACGCAAGACCTCCCGCAACCTTGATAAATGTATTTCTGTAGTAGGACCCGTAATACAAATGTCATCGAGCCATACACTGACACCCTCCAACCCTGACAATAGTGTTTCCATTGCCTTTTGGAATATAGCCGGTGCATTCGCTAGACCATAAACTAAACGACTATATGAAAATAACCCTTTGTGTGTATTGATGGTGGTTAGTTTCTGAGATGCTTTTGATAATTTAAATTGATTGTAGGCATTACTCAAATCTATTTTAGTATATCTTTCACCACCACCTAACTTGGAAAATACCTCTTCTATACGAGGTAACGGATATCTATCTACCTTCAAATCCTTATTTAACGTACACGAAAAAATCCCCCCGCTATTTTTAATTTACCGTTTTCTTTTAAAACTGGTACTATAGGTGTAGCATAATCGGAATGGTTAACGGGCACAAGAATTCCTAGGGAGACAAGTCTATCAAGCTCCGCACTAACTCTATCTTTTAAGGCAAAAGGTACTGGTCTTGGCTTAAAAATTTTGGGGTTACCTTATCTTTCAATTGCAATTCGACCTCAAACTTGCTAAAGCAGCCTAACTCGTCTTTCCAAACGTCCGGATATTGATCCAACAGTCGCTGCACTACTTCAATGTACTTGTTATTCAGACATGGATTAATATTGTTATTAGATGTTGCAAAGTAAACTTTAAATTTAGCCATAAAATCACGTCCCAATAACGGTGGGCCTCCGTTTTGTATAACATAAATTTTAATGTCTTTACACAGTGTAGAATATTTTATTTTTGCTACAAAATATCCTAGGGGGTGTAATACTATGGCCGTTGTATAGACACATTTTGATATCACTTTTAAGCAACCTTGATTGTGAAAAATAAGACGAATACAACTTATCTGAAATAACTGTTGTGCCCGAACCCGTATCTAACTCCATACACAGTTCTATATTATTTACTTGGACGCAAATTTTAACCGGACTATAGTTAACATACCTTATACTAAAGAGTTCACATTCCTTACAGTCATTTTCTTGAGTAGGCTGAACATTTTCCGTAACAAAGTTATTTAAGTTACACTTTGAAACATCACATAGCTTTTTAAATGGCCTTTTGCCCACATTTTAAACACTTATAATTTTTAAATCTACAATTTCGCGCATTATGATTCTTTAAGCCGCACACTGTGCAACGGAATGCGACGTCACCAGCTCCATGACCGCGTTGGATCGCGCTCCCACCGGCGCGGCCGTCGCCGGCGCAGGCGTCGCCGGCGCGCGTTGTCCTACCCGCGTGGAATACGGGCTCGTCCTTGATGGTTGTAATGCCGGTAGCGATGCCAGTAGATCGCGCCGCGCGAGCTGCCGACGCTTTTTGGGCGACTTGTAACGCCTCTCCGAAAGTCAGCTTCCCGAGTCACACTCAAAAGTCTATCACGTTCTGGGCCTAACCCGAAGCCTAGCACGAACCGGTCACGGAGGAGCGTGTCCAATTCAGTGCCAAATTCGCAATACACGGCTAACCCTCGCAGCCGTGCAGCCCATTCTTCGATGCTTTCACCGTCGGACTTAATCGCCTCATAGAATTTTGCCCTATCAACGAACGTAGACTTTTTCGGCGTAAAATGTCCATCGAGTAATTTCACTAGCTCATTATATGTACTTTCTTCAAGCTTCTTAGGATAAACGAGGTTTCTAATTAGACGGTAAGATTCTTCCGATAAGTTGGTCAACAACACTGCACTTTTGTGGCCGTCAGGGATATTATTTAACACAATAAAATGCGTCAATTGTCCTTTGAAAACGTCCCAATCGTGAATTTTATGATCGAAAACACTTAAATTCCCGATATAATTCGACATTTTGCAAAATGCGTGGGTAGTTCGTCCTCGTCGCCAATTGATACGTCACACGCAATAAAACAACCGTACTGTTCCGTAGCTAGTTTATTACTAAGTCAATGACAGTGACATTAGACATACATTCCAATAAGTCTTCGATTCTGGTGGGTGGTGGGTTTTTGGTGTAAGAATAACGCATAAAATGTATTTCAGACAATACATTTTATGCGTTATTCTTACACCAAAAACCTAAACGGCCGCAAAAACTAACCCAAAATTATTTCTACGACATATTTGAAAAGCGCGACACGGCGAACCATTTAGGCACAATAGAAAAAAACTAATTTGAATCACTACATTCTTTTTAACTAGACGACTGTATTAATGTTATTTTTTTTAAAACGTCAGTATATACAATATTGTAAACGTGCATGGATGTAAACGGCCAGAGGAATCAGGGGCCTTATTCTTTATCCCGCATGTTGTTTTGACAGTGCGTAACAAGCACGTAACACAACGCGTCATGTTTAGGACTATAGAAATTTGGCTTACAGAATACCATTACACGCACATTTCTCGAAGATAACATGACACGGCCGCGTAACGCGTTTACACTATCATACAGAATAAGGGCCCAGTGTGAAAATCGTCATAAAGCAAGCAGTAAGCGCGAAACGCTTTCCGCGCGAATTGAGCGAGCGAATCGTAACCATAAATCCAACATATAAATCAAACAACGTGGCTACTTTTTAATATATAGCGAAAGTCGGAACGTGAAACAGCCTTTTCATTACGTGCGGTTAAATCATGTTTGGAAATATGAGATGGCGGAGCGGAATCACGTCGGAAGGTTCCGAATTCGATTCTATTATTTTCAGGTGTATATATTTTTGTTATCTGTCCTGCTTTTAGTGGGAGAAACTTTGGACTTTAATCCTGTATGTTTGATTATTTTTAATGATTTTAGAATTTATTTCAAGTTTAATTATTTATTTGTATGAGCGTAATGACCGTTTTTAGTTTATTTAAAGATGGCGCATAGTTGGCGGAGCGAACTGCCGGGATTTTTTTACTGTCAAACTATTGTCGACATTGTCGTCATTGAAATAATGTTCAAAATCTATTAACACAACAATAAATTGAATAACATTTACACCCTATATATGCACCGGTCCTAAAAGTATTTTTTAAATAGCAAATGACTAACAAGAATTGTATACTTTTAGCCAGCGAACTACTGGATATAATGAGACTTAACATCTCATGTCTCGAGATGGCGAGCGCAGTGGAATACCAAAAAATACTCTATAATTAAAGGTAGTGTTTCTACTGTTTATGGGCGGTCATATAGCTTACCATCAGCGAACGGCAAGCTCGTCTCGTCATTCAAACCATAAAAAAATACCTATTCTTACTGATTGAAGAAATCCATTCCATCAAGTTTTATTACGTTTATAACTGTTTTAAGATTACCAGTATCGCTCGAGAATTTGCGAACATTAAACATTAATTTTTGGCCCTTAAGTCCAAAATGCCATTGCATCGCAAAACCCCATAAAATTCACAAAATTAGATTACTTTTCACATAACTTTAAAATGAGCCGCGTTTTATTGTCTCTGATAGCGTTCTGAGACAGCAATTGTACCTTCGTTTTATATCGCTCTTACGACCTTGGGTTTTCGGTTCGTTTTCATTACGGCATTGTTGTGTAAACTGGTTAATTTAACTCTTTGAAAGTGGCAATGGACTGGTTACATCGGAATTTTGACATCACAAGACTTGGAAATCGTGGCTAAAATACTAAGCGTTGGTTGTTAAATACACAATGTTAGAGTTTAAAAGTATGTACGGCAAGTTTGCAGGTGTAATGTTAGAGGTAAAGTTAAAGTATTTCGTTAACAAGTGTTTAGTAGTTGGGGCTTGGCTATGGATATTTCGCTCAATTAAAAATAACTAGCGAGCTAGCAGCTTTACACTCGTATTACACATAAAGTTTTATTAAAAATTCAATAACTAAACTAAGGATTTACCCATTATTAAATTATAAATTATTCCTTCTATATATTAGGGGTCATTATACCTGAGAAATTCTTTATTAGGAATTTTCGGGGGCGTGTGAAGTCTACCAATCCTCACTAGGCCAGCGTGGTGGACTAAGGCCTATTCCCTCTCAGTAATAGAGGAAGCCCGTGCCCAACAGTGGGACAGTATATAATACAGGGCTGATATTATATTATTATAACTGATAACATTTTTCTAGAGCTATATAATATAATCAGGTAAAATTTTAACAATAATTATTATTACATGCAAAATTTCTGAAAATGTTAGAATGTTTGTTAACAGTTAATACAGAAACCTCTGAACGGATTTAGATTAAATTTTGCACATAGATAGATCATAACTTCCATAACCTTATAGGCTGCTTTTATGCCGGAGAAATACGCAGTAAATCTTTTGTTATATGAAACTTTTACGTGGCATAACAACGAGTTATTAAATACCACAAACTGCGCACATAGGAATCTAATCCAACCAATATCACAATTGAATATTCTAATACGCGAAATATCCTAGTTCACCAGTGTCGTATCAAATTAATTGACAGCAATACAAATTGTTAACGTTTTACCAAACCACACGCCATTTAATATATTGACGTATCGCTATTTTCAATAAACGATCTTAATAGCTTTTTTTGATCTATCTCAAAAATAGACTAATCAGAACAAAGAATTTTTTGACATGCTTACAAATGAGTTATTTTGATTGGTTTATTCTCGGAAGTGGATTGAAGATTGAAATCAAGTTAGTTGAGCAAATTAATTTATTAGCAAGAATATTTACTGTTAATATAAAATCATGATATCAAGGTGAAAGAAAGCTAAAGGCAAAGGTCGCAGGCACTTACTGGATGACGTTTCTAACAGGTTGGTCTGGAAACTTTTGGGGAGGTGACCGTTCAATAGTGGATTTTCAAAGGCTAAAGATAATGTTGAAATTATCGTCTTGTGCTATATATAATGAGGGCACAACATTTAAGCGGTCAACTCAGGTATATTTTATATTAGTAACAATAACATAGTGCTAGATATTCAATTCGCCGTAAGGAAACCTTTAAAATGATCTTATCTACACAACAGCTAATTCTTTTCTTTGCCGCACCATCAAGGTTTGGGATAGTTTGCCTGGGCGCGTGTTCCTTCCTTCCTATAACCATGGGGCCTTTGGCCGTAGCGTGAGAAAGCATTTCAGCCGGCATCATTGTGTCGAATAGCATGAGAATCTGTTGCCATTCGATACTTTATATGGACGGCATCACGCTTACCATCAGGTGCAGTGCAGTCACACCGAACCAGAAATAAAAAAATCTGCTCCTTTCACTTCCTTTAAGACTTATTAATATTTAATAACCTCTATTAATTAAATTCCTTCAAGGATTATTAGACACGTATAAAAAAATAAATTTTCATCTTTTAATAGCAGGAAACACTACGTCAATACCTTACTTGGTTTTTGAGTCAGTGTTTCAACCCCAGTCTAATCATTCCAAATATAAAGCAAAAGTACCTAATATAAAAACCGAGTCAAATAATATAACTTGGGCGTCACCACGCATGTGCAAAAAGTAATAAAAATTCATCACGTTTTTCGACTACATTGACGTTAAAATCAGGTTTGGACAGTTATTGCGAGGACGTCATAAAAAATACAATATATAGCCGGGGCGAAAACTATTAAATATTGTATAAAGATGTGCGGACGAAATTTCTATTGGACAAATCCCTGTTCGTGACTTGAATATTTTGATGGAAATTCACACATGGAAAGTCGAAATAACTAAATCCCCTAACTGATATTGGAGACTGAATATTTTGGTCGTGTGGCATGAAATGGACGCTGCTATTCAGTTTTTAGTCCTTGTTTTATTTTTGCGAATATGACCATTCAAATACCACCATGAGAGTTACGCGAGCTGTTTGCATTATTTGCTTTTATATAACATTAACTTTTGTCCGCGGTTTGCGTGGAAAGGTTCCGGGATAAATATTTTCCCTAGATTTAAAGTAGCTTATAGTACTTAGGAGTTATGTTAGAAATTAATCCCTATTAACCTACAAACTCATAAATTTTATCGCTTTATAATATTAGTATACAGGGTGTCCGCAGGACCTCCGCTTGACACTACTTTCTAGGACACCCTGTAAAGGTAGATTTTGTTCAGAGCAATGTATATTTCGCTAGTTGCAATTACTATGCCGGCGTACGTAACATTACTATGTGGGTATGGAACACTTAAGTAAATGAAATTAAAAAACGAATCGAAATCTTCCTTTATTTTCAGAAATAACTCATTCATTTTTAACCAATAAAAGAAATAACAAAGAACTCAAACAATTTTGAGTGTGAAACATTTTAGAATAATGTATGCGGGAAGCAAAGTTCATAAGTCCCCACTTAAATTTGATAAATAGGCAGCATATTAGTAATCCGCTGGAACAAACTTGACGACATAATTCTTTATAAAGCGAAAGGGTCGGCAGACCTTTGTAGGATTAAAAAAACAGATAAAACTCCGATGTATACACTTCCGGGGAGGCTTTTATGGCAAGTGGCGAGCTAAAAGGTTTCTGTTCAATGTTATTATGCACTTATAGTTCGGTTTTAATACATTTTTCCGATACACTTTTGGTATGGATGCTGGGTTTTGTTTAGTGTGCGTTTTGGATTTTACATTCATGAATATACGACGGGGTTATTGAGCAATACTCTTGCAGTATTCATTCACTTTGGGTATTATTATAAGTATGGGTCTAATCACTCTATAAGTATAAATATATATGTTATTAGTAAATTTTAAGCAAATTATGGTCGTTTAAAGTAATTAGAAAAATAATGGGATAAAAAAGTGAAGTTTTCAAATTTAGAATCGGCTATTAAAATATCATTTTTATTATTAAGCTCTACTCTATGGATAATACTTCAATCGTACTAATATTATTAGTGCGAAAGTTTGTGAAAGTGTTAAAATGTTTGTTAGAAGTAAACGCATCAATAGATAAACGAATTTGGATGAAATTTGACACATGGATAGATCATGTCCTGGATTAACATATAGGCTACTTTACATTCCGGCAATTTGGCCCCATGAGAAATAATGACAGTTTATAATCAGAGTTTTTAAAATAGATGGTTCTGACGTACTCTTAGTGCTATGAATCCCTAAAGTATTAAGAGATTTTTGTAGCGAGAAACCCTTTCACACGAGCGAAGCCGCGAATAAAACTTAGTAGTTTAGCACTTTAGAAATTCTGCATCCGTATTTCATGTAGTAACTAAAAACTGCTGAGGCACCAAGCTAGTTGCATTAGGGTCAGCGCAAAACATGCGGAAAACGCGGGGATTTTAAACCGATAATAAAATTTCGACCTCGTTTGATTTTACTTAATAGCACGTACGCGATAATTCGCTTTAGTAGTACGCCATAACCTAATAGTTAATACATGTCATTTCTGCCTAGAGGTGATTCTTCCGAAGTACAACATTATGACTAAATGTATGTTAAATGTTGTGGTTGTGTGTTATTATAATTGAAATTAGCCCAGATGTTTTATTTTTGTTGGCTTGTTTCTTAATAAATAAAATAAAAAATATACTTAAATTTATGTTTGACAAATTAATATAATTATAATTAAGAGTATTCCACATTTCATAAATATTATTTTCCTGAGCGCCTTCTCCATATGAATTGTAATTATGCCAAATCTCACAATCCGTGCGCGCAATATGCTTAGGCGTATATTTTTTTCTTCACGCAATAATGTATAGATTTTTATTATAACACTAGCTTTTGCCCGCGGCTCCGCCCGCGTTATAAAGTTTTTCAGGTTAAAGTTTTCTGTTATAAAAGTAGTAGTTTCCCGGGAGCCTATGTTCTTCCCAGGGTCTCAAACTGTCTCCATACCAAATTTCATCTTAATACGTTGGGTAGTTTTTGAGTTTAACACGTTCAGACAGATGCATCGGGGGACTTTTGTTTTTACAATATATTTTTAGAACTTTTTAAGTGGAACAATCCCGTCATACATGATTGTTGCATAACTTTAACCGTTTACGCAGCGCAGGCAACGGAAGCTCTCAAAACTAATAATTTTCTCCGTTTTTGCAAACATGTTTCATTACTGCTGTGCTCCTATTGGTCATAGCGTGATGATATATAGCCTATAGCACTCCACGAACAAAGGACTATCCAACGCAAAAAGATTTTTTAAGTTTGGACCGGTAGTTCCTGAGATAAGCCATTACTGCTCCGCTCCTATTGGGTATAGCGTGATGATATATAGCCTATAGCACTCCACGAATAAAGGGCTATCCAACGCAAAAAAAAAAAAATCAGTTTGGACCGGTATTTCCTGAGATTAGCCATTACTGCTCCGCTCCTTTTGGGCATAGCGTGATGATATATAGCCTATAGCACTCCACGAACAAAGGGCTATCCAACGCAAAAAGAATTTTTCGGTTTGGACCGGTAGTTCCTGAGATTAGCGCGTTCAAACAAACAAACAAACAAACAAACAAACTCTTCAGCTTTATATAATAGTATAGATATAAATATAATGTGAAACTCAAACCTAACGTTCACTGAGGACAAACAAAATAATACATTTTTTACTTCCTACGACATGCTTAATAAAGAAAAATATTTTTCCACGACGCCCGCCATCTTAGCCTACTTCGTGAAAATGAAGTTTTCGATGACCTTTAGACTGTATTTTAGAAATTATTTTCGATCGAAGTTCATCTGACGTAATAGCACTTTGTAACAGACGCCATTACAAGTACTCAGTGTGAGCAAATAAAAATACTATAATCGTAAAAGGTTGGTGAATGCTTCCTAAGTGCGTCGACAATGTGAGTGAATAAGCAAGCTAGACTGATTTTATGAGTTCGGAGTACAATTAAGTGTAGTGGAATTTGGATATCTACACATTATATAAAACAGAGTTCCTTTTTCTGATTATCTGTATGTGATTGATGTACTCAAAATCTACTGAACGGATTTTTATGAAGTTTGGTATAAAGATAGTTTAAGACCCTGGGAAGATTTATGAAGGGGGATGATTACCCCTTGGTAGTCGACACAATTATTCCGGCCCGTTGGAACCGGATATACACAGGTTGATCCCGGAACGCGACATACTTAGGTACGTGGGCCACTATGGCGGATTTTAACACCTTGTGTACGGTGGTCACTATCCGGGCGGATATAAAATATATCCTACCATCAGCAAAATGTTATACTGTCGAATACTGTTTAGACTCATCTTTATGCTAGCTTGTATTTAGCAGTTAAATGTTTATAGCTCATTGACTATTCAAGCTGCGTTGATGCGGCTATTTACCACAATGTTCATGGAATGTGAGTACGTGATAAAACTATTGAGGTTTCGGGTTTGATACCAGAGGTAAATAAGTAGTATTAGGTGCACAGAGTAAACCTTTTTTCAGTAAGACCGGTGAAACCAACAACCATTCCACTCATCCCCAAGTGGTAGTAGTGACAACTAGTTTTTTCCCGCGAAAACAAAAAGTTTCTAGCCGTCATTGATATGTTGATATCATTATGTCATCAGTATAAAAAACGATCTAGGTTTTCGGTTTCGTATAGAAAGTGCCATGATACTATCGCCCAGCCTTCATGGGAGTGGCTGAGCTGCATTGACTTCACCGTGCCTTACGACTCGGCGTCCAATATATGGAACAATCGAGCGATCGCCGGGCTGAGTCTGGGGGTTTTAGTTGGCATGCCGTCCGTAGGTGATTAGGGAATCACCTACGGACGGCATGCCAACTAAAGCCCCATGGTGGCTATCTTCGGCGCATTAGGGATGGCTGCGGGCTTCCTCCGACAGAAGTGTCTTAGTTGTCGTCCGCAACCGCCTCTGCGCAGGATGGTTCAATCCATATACAATTTTTATTTCGGGGGGAATAAACGCCTTTTCGTTAACGTCACCTGGGGGATGACTGGAATGGCTATGTTGGTTTCATCGGTCTCACGGCCCAATATCCACACTCAGGAGTATTGCATCATCAGAGCGAGCATTGGACCGAGTCCTTACCCCTGTATATGACCCACACCAGCATACCAATACCAATACACAATCAATACCCGCGGTGGACTTCTTCGGCGCATCCGGGAGGGCCCCGGGGTATCTTGTTGCACAGAGATAGCTGCGAGGATCTGTCCCGTTCTATCATGACCAACGATTCTGTAGGTTCTTAGAAGGATCAAATTCCCGAAAATTATTCAAAACTCGTTTGTATATTCTGCTTTGTAATGTTAATCAATTTGCAAACTAAACAGTTTCATAATTATAATCACTATTTCACATTTACTTTGTGAATTTACCATGTATTACGTTTACTTATGCGTCTTTGACTGTTTCGGGTCGGGATTTAGGATTTATAAGAGCCAGAGGGTTTTTGTGTAAATAATGTGGTAAATATTTGATTCTAAGTTCAGTGAATATTATAATACATTGCGTGTACACATTTTGAGGTTAGTTTAGACTACAAAATCAGTTAACAACAAAGCATAGCTTGTAAAAGGCGACGGCCTAGTTGGAACTTACTGCCAAAAGGAATGTCTGCAGGTTCAAAACCCAAGGGCATAACATCTCTGTCTAACAACTGGATTGGAAAGCTTGTGAGTCGGCATTACACTACTTTGAAATTTTACAAGATCAAAATATACCCATTAAATTATATTAATTGGAGAAAGGAGAATACAAATACATTTTTAATGATGATACACAAATAAAATCTAAAGATAGCTGGAATATTTTAATTATATCGTAGTGTAGCATCCATGTTTGTTGATTTAGTTGAGTCGTCCCGCATACTCCATTACAGCCACGGCGGGGCTTCCGCGACAGAAAACATTAGTTCTATTCCTTGATTCTTTGAAATTTACATGTAAGAGTTAAATGTCCTAGATACAGTCATGTTTTTAATATAATCAAAGATAACATCTTGTGGGTCGTTTTTTTGTTATTTCCCACAGTTCAATACATACACACACATTGCGCTTTTCCAGTAGGGTTTAGCAAAGGAGCAGCCAGGGCTCCTTTATTTTTAACTTTTATACTTTTTTATTTTTTGTTTACATTTATACATACAAAAAGTTACATTGTGAACATCACTTAAACCTAAATTGGTTTGTGTGTGATGCACAGATCACATCTCCAACCTACATAAGTAGTTATATTATGGAGACTGCTTCGGTGGCGTAGTTATACTGCATGCGCGATACGGCAGCGCTCTGAGGTCCTGGGTTCGAATCCCGGGTCGGGCAAAGTGGTATTTGGATTTTTCTGCTCAATATCAGCCCGGAGTCTGGAATATGTGCCCGATATGGCGATAGGCTCACCCCCTATCACATCCTAGGACGGAACACACTTGGCGAAAAAGTGGGTGCCCTGGTTGCACCTATACATACCCCTTCGAGGATAAATGCGTGATGGTGTGAGTGTGTGTGTGTGTAAGATGGAATATAGTTTTAATAGAAGTATATATAAGGCAATGTTAGAAAATGCTTCCCTCTTTAATGTTCTAGGTTGTATTACAATATATTTTGGTAGCAAGATTGGCAAAACAGCGAGACAGCGAGAAAGTTTGTAAAACCATTTTTCTTGCAGCAAACTTTCAACGTCGACCGTCGATTAAATTCTTGTAAGTTCTCTCGGGATAAAAATAACATCAATTCCTCCCTGAACGGTTAAAACCGAAAATCACAATACATTTAACAAGTGTGAAAGTACGTTCCGAGCCTTTTGTCAGAAAGCGTTACTGGATTTGGCGGCAAATTCCTGGCTCCCGGGACTAATTTTGTTTTTGCCGTTTAGTGAAGATTCCAATTTTGGATATCGTGTTCGTTGGCAATTTCATTTTTATTACGTTCCTCGTGGGGGCATTGGTGCGATATTTTTTGTGTCTATTTCTAAATGGTGTTTGAAATAGGGTATTTGGAAAGCCTTGTGATATGTTTTGATGTAACCAGCTGGATATGAACATCTGCTGATCGTAGAAGGCTAGTTCGTAATTTGATTAAATTTTCGTTCATTGTCAGCGCTGACCTGGCGGGCTAATTAATTAAAACAGATTGAAATTGAGACTTTGTGCAACGATAAAATTAGATAATATGCTAGCAGTACTACAATAATCTTCATTCTATATTCAACTTTATCCAAATACAATAAGAATGAAATTTGAATGTATGTAAAATGCGAGGATAGTCAGACAATTTTTTAAACATTACCGTCAGACTTTTCGGAATTCTAAAAATATCTAATAATTTGATGACAGATTCAAGCACCTCATTCCTGGAATTTTAATGTGTATAGCTAAGTTTCGTAATGCGCAATATTGGTAGTAAATACTGTTACATCGAGATTACAAATTCTATCAATTCTAAAGTTGGTTGGTCACATTTCAATTCCGCTTCGGACTTCAATCGATATTACGTCTGGCATTGGATTTGTAACTCAAAAGTATAAACTGAAGATATTACAAAGGTAAAGTTTGTTATTCAATGGTTAGCTATATCTAGAAATAATGAACCTCTTCTAAAAATATTAATAGACTAAATTTGTTTTTGTAGCTTTGCGCGTTCATGTGTTTCGCGGTATAAAATTCTAAATAAGAATAATAATATCGGCCCTATATTTTATACTGTTCCACTGTTGGGCACAGGCCATCTCTACCACTGAGAAAGATTAGGCCTAAGTCCACCACGCTGGCCTAGTGCGGATTGGTAGACTTCACACACGCTCGAAATTCCTATAAAGAACTTCTCAGGTATAGGTATGAAATTCTAAAACCGCTTACAAATTTTTCCATCCTTCTTTGAGTAACTTGCTAAAACCTTTAGATTATATAAAACATCCTATACTTTCTAGTCGGGAACTGAACCTCCTACCCCCCCTTTTTGAGCCAGCCGATCTCTAAACCTAATAAAACGTATTCACGACATCATGCGGGCGGTTTACAGCGTTTCATATTTTCAACATTACCTATTCAGTAGCTCATACATAGTTATGAGTAACAATTCCATATTCTAAGCATAGTTGCCAGTTTGTGAACGTTCTCGCTTAGTGTTTTATGTTTTGAAAGTGAAATTATTAAGATATTTGACACTGACAATGCGGATACAACGGCTTTTTAGTTTTAACTCTTTCCTCAATTACGATGTATTCAGGTTGTGAATCATGAGATTCTGTAGCAACTAATTTTGCTATTTTTTCAATTCCAAAATCACTGTTTTCAGGATTGGTTTTTGACTGAGCCATCATTTTCAACATAGGCTTTTCCGGAAAGGTTTTTCACCCTACTGAAGCAAGCACCACTCAGAATTGGATGACAATCGTAAAAGTTTAAACACTGCTCCAGTTTTTACGGCTCAGAATGAGTCGACAGATCGAAGCCTCTAACAACAACTGTAATTAGCGTTTTATCGCATCTTCACTTTCCGAGGCTAGTGATTAGTGAGCATCTAATTTTTATGAACTTAAATCTTATTAAGCTGGCGTGGTGGTTCTCGACTTGTAGAATGATATAGATGGTGCCAATGCGCCGATAACACTTCGTTTTCGTTGTACGAAAGTGGCATATTTTGTTAAATCTATTGATAGTTGATAGTCGTTCTAAGGATAGTTCAGGAATGGTATAAAGTAACTGACAACTAACAGCATCTATGCTGAATTTGAAACTACAAGATTTTTGAAAAGTGTCCATAAACAAAAGAAAAGCTGCCTAAATATTCGAATAGCAAAATTCTGCATAGCTACTGCGCTGTACTCAGCATCCTGAGAAATTAGCTGTTAAGTCTCATAATCCCCAGTTATGAAATTTTTATCATATTAAATAGCTTCGAAATCTGAAACATGCAAATCAAAATTCAAGATTAGCCCAATTATTAATAGGAACAGACATACAATATTACATAGGGCGGATTCTGAAACATGTAAATCAAGATCAATGTTTGTATCCTTAGGTATGTTCAGCTCACCCACATAAGGTCATATCTAGGAAGCCAAGGACTTAGTGAAGAAATCATAGCAAGATGTGGCATCCCACGCAAATCCTACTAATATTATAAATGCGAAAGTTTATGAGGGTGGATGTATGGATGTATGATTGTTCCTCTTTCACGAAAACTATACTGAACGGATTGGGATGAAATTTTACAGTAATATGGGTTATACATCAGAATAACACATAGGCTACAATTTGTGATTTTATGTTATTTGGTCATAATATAAAGACGCATTTCAAGTAAGTCGAAAAAAAAATATCCCGGAAAACTCCTTCACGCGGGCGAAGCCGCGAGCAAAAGCTAGTGTAGGTTATATTTGCATTCTACGTAGGCGTAGGTAAAGACACGAAACTGCGTGGGTTCGATTTATTATCCCATACAATTAGTATAGTCAGAACTTACAAAATTTGACGAAAGCAGAATAGATATCGTACCATTTCTGCAGAGAAAACCGTTGTATAGTATTAGTTTCGCTTTTGATTTTTATAGCTTGAACTAAAAAAAATAATAGGCTAGTTGGGAATGGCAAGGTCTGTTGAGATGATAGTCAACCAGTTTAAAACCCAAGGCGCACATAAAAAGAAACGATTTGCGAAAACAGTATCAAAATTTATTGAAAATGAAGGTAGAAATTAATATCGTAATGAATAAAAATGGGCGCGTAGTAGGGATAGGAAGTAATTAAAAAAGGTTATGTACTATTCCTTTCTCTGCTAATAATTTTGAATTAAAATTTCATCACTTTCACCACAATAACATTTATTATTTTACCAATGCAATATGTAAATCCTAAAAACAGATCCAGCCCATTTTATATCCGTGTGTGTACCGTTATTGATACGTTGGACGTAGACTCCGCTTACTAATTAATGCTAACATTGAGTCTACGAGGTACATTACATGGATTTTCAACATTAGTTATTTGGTAAACTTCGGCTTGTTATGTTTTGTGAACACGATACGCTTGGGGTTTAGACAAAATTCCGAGTAAATTTGCTCTTCGGGAATTGTTTTGTCGTGTTTAAGCTTGGAGATTGAGAGACTGGTTTATGTTATATTAGGTTAAATATATGTGTTTTCTATCACTATATGCAAGGTGTTGTCTTCCTTTTTTATATATGTGCCATCGATTGTATATGTACTACGTGGCAGGACAAAGTAAACCTTCTGCACCTGATGGTAAGTGGAGTAGGGCCTAATAGAATGTCGACTGACAAGAAATGATTACCCTCGACAATCGACACAATTATGTCGGCCTGTTGCAACCGGGTATACACAGGGTACTTCCGGAACGCGATACACTTCCATTAGCCTATATGGCGGGGTTTTACACTTCGTATACATGATATTAAATATATCCTACCACCAGCAAAAGTTCCTATTTGGAAGTCGTCACCAATGAATCCAGCATAATTAGTGATCTTTATTGTATTGGGTGCGCAGTACGACCTCACTTTCAAGTCCCGGGTTGGAACCGGGTCGGGTAAAGTAATATTGAGTTTTTCTACTCTTTACAAGTCTGGAATTTGTGCCCGGTATGACGATAGGCTCACATCCTATTACATCATGGGATGGAAAACACATGGCGCAAAGAAGATACTTTTTTTGCACCTCTGCCTCCCCTTTAGGGATAAAGGAAGGATAATATAAGACTAATAATAATATCAGCCCTGTATTAAATACTATTCCACTGTTGGGCACGGGCCTCCTCTACTACAGAAAGGGATTAGGCCTTAATCCACCACGCTGGCCTAGTGCGGTTTGGTAGACGTCACACACACTCGAA
The DNA here is from genome assembly GCF_014839805.1 of Manduca sexta. NCBI lineage: Eukaryota > Metazoa > Arthropoda > Insecta > Lepidoptera > Sphingidae > Manduca > Manduca sexta. The sequence continues at coordinate 12,061,697 of NC_051126.1, read as the reverse complement.
ATTCCTATAGAGAACTTCTCAGCTATGCAGGTTTCCTCACGATGTTTTCCTTCACCGTTAGAGCAAGCGATAATTCATAAACAATACACACATAATTCTTTAGAAAAGTCCGAGGTGTGGGCCTGAGGGATTTGAACCTGTGAACATTCGTCTCGGCAGTCCGTTCCACACCCAACTAGGCTATCGCCGCTTAGAGGGAGGATATGGGTGTGTAATTATTTAATGAAGGCTCGTAAAGTTTTATGTCTCATCGGGCTAGTGGCATGTTCTCATATAGCCCAATTATTACTCGGATAACAATATTATTTTTAATAATAGAGCTTCTAAATAGAAAAAAAGGGCTTAGGCTGTTAGGCAGTAAAAAGCAGAGGCAAAGAAAATACTTCATACAAAACACAAAAAAAACTATTATAATTAAACCGAAAATAATATAGATAATTAAAATACAGTGTGTATTTAATTAAAATGAATACTGTCAAAGCCAGGACAAATTGACGCTAACACGATTTAAAATTTATTTAAACATTGTTTATTAAAAATCGCTCTTTATTTCGCTTTAAGCTAAATTAATGTTTTATTTCGAGGTCATTGATATGCAGCGTAGGCAGGCCCCCCACGAGATGGACCGGCGATCTGCTGAGGGTCGCCAGAACCGATGGATGAGGGCAGCCCAGAACCGGTCCCTGTGGTGATCAATGGGGGAGGCCTATGTCCAGCAGTGGACGATTCCCGGCTGAAATGACCATTGATAACTTCTTTTTTTGGAATAATGAGTCGTCTAATAGCAAGCAGTGCACACGGCGTGGCATTCCACTGCCCTTTTATTTCTTTTTGGTTCCGCGGGGAAAACGTAATTACCTCTCTCGCCCAGCCTCAGAGCTGACTAAGCCGTTATGTTGGGGTCACTGGTCATACGATCCGGCGGTAAGCTATCAGGAGAGAGGAAAAACAGCATGCGGCCGCTCAATCGATTCTCTAACACTATACACTTTGTGTCGGTATACCAATCAAAGGCAATAATTAAATGGAACTTTCCGAAGTAACTTACTAAATCTGCTTGATGTTCAGAAGAAAATTGTGATGAATATAAAGATAAAAAAGAATAAATATAATATTGGCCCTGTATGATATACAATCCCGTGGCTGGGCATGGGCCTCCTCTGTTATTGAGAGATTAGGCTAGACCACTTCGCTGGCCTAGTATGGATTGGTAGACTTCACACTCCCTCAAAATTACTATAAAAAAATTCTCAGGTATGCAGGTTTCCTCACGATATTTTACTTTACTGTTAAAGTAAGCGATAATTCACAAAGAATATATTCACATAATTGTTAGAAATTTGCAGGTGTGTACGCTTGAGATTTGAACCTACGGACACTTGTCTCAGCAGTCAGCTCCACAGCCAATAGGCTATCGCCGATTACTATAAAGATAATGCATGAGCAAAAAAGCAATAAGGTAAGACGCTGTAATTAAAACTTACCTTGATGTTGAAAGTAATCTGGATAATGAGATTTTTTTGTAATTAATTCATGTTATGTAGCAATTAATGACTGCTTTATTAAAAGGCGTTGACATTACATTTTATATACAGATTTCACAAGGATTTTATATCGGTAAAAAGAAACTCTGATTACAAGTGACCACTGTAAATATCTATCAGGCCTTATGAGTATTTTTTATTGCTTTGAATGACGAGACGAGCTTGCCTTTCGTCTGATAGGAAGCAATTAATCCTAAAAACAGTAGAAACACCATCCAACACCTTGAATTACATGTCCAGTAGTTACACTGGGTACAATGTTCTTCATACCGAAACACAAAAATGACTACACACTGCTGCTTGGCGGCAGAAATAGACATTGCGGTGGTACCTACCTTGGTGGACTGTCACATATGACAGACCCACCACCAGTGAAATGTATGTTATGATCCTTTATTTTATGAAAGATAATAAACGAAACGTTTGGCAGCCTTGAAGAAAAACATAAGACTGGGAAAAGAATAAATTATTTGAAAGGCAATCTAACAAGATAAAACATCAGTTGTGCTTATAAATATTTGAGAAGAACCAACATATAATTACCGTAACTGGTGTACTTATATCGAATATATGACATAGAATAAAATAAATGTACACAAAAAAACAAATGGTAATGTTATGTAGTCTAATTTAGTAATAAAAAATATTTGTCTCCAAAATTGTCAAACGAAACATTAATTATCTGAGATCGGAATTCATGCTGCGGTGATAAATTGAAGCAACCCCAGGGTCGGGGGTCCGGAAATCTTGTCACATCAATCAAAATCATTGAAGAAAAGCTTTTCATCGGTATAAATGAGGTATTAATGAAACTCAAAAGCAATATCAATTGCAGACGTACAGATGTTTTTATAGTATTCTAAAGGAATTAAAAGCAAAAGTATTAGATTAAGACTTTTTAGAGTTTAAATTGACTTTGATGAGAATTTTAATTGCTTAAATTGCAATTGCCAAGCACTAACAAATTAATGAAGAAATCTACAACTTTACAATGTTTCTTCTGTCATAATGAAAGTCAATAAATAAAATTATATTGTAATCTTTTATTCGGGATTTTACAGTTTCTATTTTTAGCTTCTCATTAACCGTGGCGAAGATTGACATTTTAAATTGAATTGTAGCAAATGTCAAGCAAGCAGTGACATAATTAAAAATCCACTAAAAACGTAACCTATATTTCGTGAGTCTTCCTTTCACTGGATTTTCGACGTGCAAACACCGCCGTATTATACATTATAAGACGCCTTTGCTAGGGAACAGTGAAACTGTTTTGTTTTCAAATTTCCTGGTAGGAGTGAACTTTAGTTGGGCACTTTACGCTGTGTTGAGCAAATTGCCACTCGAGAAGATGACGCTGGGGACTAACTACAGGTTTCATGCTAGGGAATAAACTACGAAATAATTTTAGCGTGTGAACAGTGTGACTTCACACTTGAAGGTATGACGTCAGATTACTTGGGATCATAATCTTAAGTGACCGTCCTTTTGAAACTGGGATAAACGGTATTTTTGGGTTTTTGGATTGTGAAAATTTCCTTTATAGCCGGCAGCTTTCATGATATCTCTGGTATTGTGGGTGTTTATGATGAATGAAGAGGATTACGTATCATCGGAAAATGACTTGGTACTTTACGTTCTCAACTATATGTAAACTATGTGTTTATGCGTGGTCTTGTGTGATAAAACGTTTTTCATAAAATACATAAACATTGTGAAGAAATAGAGAGTAATTTGATCATTTTGAGCAAATACTTCAAGATTCATACAGATATATAAAATATTAGCGAATAAACGCAAACATTACCGAAGATTCCAAGCACGTTTAGCCAACCAGGAAAAAATAACAGAAATGACGAAATAATTATACTCGCCTGTCTCAAATTGCGAAAGTGAATTACAAAAATTTGAAGCTTGGGATTATTTTTATAAATTATTTAAATAATCAAAAAGTTATAAACCAATTACATAGGTTAGTTAGTCGAATTGTATATTTTTGTGCCAATGTTTCAGGAATACCCAACATTTAGGCCAAATTTTTTAATGTGACTTCTTAGTCTATTGATCGTAGGTCTCTCATATGTGAGAATTCGCCTGGTTAGGTACCATAGCAATGTCTCTTCCTGTTGTCAAGAAGCAGTGTGTAGTCACTGTTGTGTTCCGGTTTGAAGAACATCGTAACTACATATTCTATGAGCTCATGATGTTCTCTTCAAATCCAACTAAAAAACATAAATTCAATCAATTTTCTATAATATAGTTACAAAACCGGGTCAAGCTACGGCGTCGTGTAAAGCAGAAAATATTCTAGACCATCAATACGAAACTGGCACATCACTCAACCTGTGAATGAATTCAGTGAAATAGAATAAGGCGTGAAAGGGTGAATTTCGCCCATCACGTCATAGATATCTATTCCTAGGAGCTAGTATGGAAATTTGATGGAGATGTATCGCACACTCGCTCGACTGGCATTCTCCGTTCCGTATTCGCTTCCTTATTTCTTATTTCATGCTTTTTGTGGGAGGAAACAATGGGTTCCATTTGGAGCGTTCCGCATTAAGGAGATTCAGAGTAGTGCCGCGGAATCGAGTTAGATGTGTATTGTTTGTACGCATTTGCTGTATGCGTTCCCGCGGAGCATATTGTATTAACTCAAAAGGGGATGCGATGAGTGAATTTACTACAATGGTTTTCTGTTAAAGTTTTTTTTGCCGCTTTGGGCTGTTTTTATTCGTATAAAGGAAAGAGACTGGTATAGGTAAAGATTATGAACTACAAGCTCTTTAATCCTTGAAGGGCACAAGGTGTTTTCTACATTAATTATTTCGAAAAATAGAAGTAAAATTAAAGCAGTCCGTAAAACTTATACAGTTTTTAATAAAGCGCGAACTTCTGTTGGGCTTACTTCGAAATTTAAATTGTAAAACTTAGTATGAAGTTAGAAATCAAATTTAAGTCAACTTTGGACCAAAACGGTATAATTTATAAACACCAGTAACTTAAATCAATGTTTACAATACTCCCGAGAACGAAGGAGAATAACTCAAATTGAAGTAACAGACGTGGAATAACAAATACAACCTTGTCGAAAGGTCCTTAGGTATCATAAAGAAAGCAATCAAGCAGAAACGTTAATAAAACCACAACAAGTATAAATGACAGGAACATTGCATAGTCACCTTGTGTTCAAAATTCCCAGGGTATACTCCATATTTCATTTTCATCCGCATCTTGAATGCGAAATGAGTAGAACAGCATGAATACTAAGTAGAAAACAGTTTATGTTGTTAATCGCGCAAACAAGAACTTTCAGCTTACTGCTTTATCGGATATTATCTGGATGATGCTTGTACTAAACCCATAAAACTATAAAGTTTTATAGGGGTTCTATGTTTCGTATTTTTATAGCCTACGTGGGCAGAGGTAGTGGGCTTGGAGGCAGCGAATCCGTGGATTTTTATATCGAAAAACCTGCCAATATTGATTGACAGCCTTGATCTTGGAAATATATGTTGTGTAGTTGTTGACATGGGTATCTTGGAAATCAAAAGAATCTTGGTGCATTTTTGCTTGTATGACATCTGAATGACGCGACTATCAAATATTCCAAGCATTTCTAACATCTTAAACGCATGGCAGCAAAACAATTTGTGGTGTTACTTAGACCGGCTTTCGCATATAAGAGTCCTTGCTAGAACATACAAAAAGAAATAACGAACATGATACATCAGAGTTGATTAAATAAAAACTTGTTTGGTATAACACAGTGTTTTGTATAATTATTTCTTATGTTTTCGCTAATGCTACTAGACAAAGAAATAAAACTATTAATATCGCGGTTTTTATATTATCATTTTTTCTCAACGTTTCGAAGACTTTGCAGTCTTCATGGTCTCGGGGAGGGACTGAGGAGCTGGTCGTCGGAAAAGTCAAATTTACAACATTTTACATTTTTTTATTTTTTAGTTGCTGAATGTTCGTCGAAAATGTCAAAATTACATTTTACAATTATACATTTATTTTTTAGTTGTTGATGGTCTGATCTACGCTAAATGAGCTCACCGTGTCTTTAAGACATGAATGCTGCAAAGTCTTTGAAACCTCGGTAGAAAATTATAATATAAAAAACCGCGATAACATCCGAAAAATTGTTTTACTTCAATAGCATTTTTAATATTGTGAATATGATCGTTGTATTTTAGACGCAATTTCAACCTTATTTTATGAGAATAAGGACCTTTAATTTGATAGGAACAAGATATGTTTTCGCTTTGCGTCATTACGCTCATGTCCGAAGTAACGCCACACTGAACGATAAATTTCCACGCCAAAAGGATTATGCAACGCTCATTTGAAGAAGCAGTTGATAGATTTATGGTTTTCAACATAATTAACGGGAAATTAAACGTATTTTCTATGGCGTTAATTGGTGAAGGATCGTAGATATAAACGAACTACCTTTTGCTCGCAGTTTCGTTCACGTAAAATTTGACTGTACGATACCGTATTTTTAAGAAACGTATGTCCTTCCCAGGTTTTCAAAGTATCTCCATACCAAATTTCATCGAAATCTGTTCAGTATTTCTTGAGTTTATCGCAACAAACAGGCGCGGCGGGGGACTGCTTAATATGTAAGGATATTTAAGGAAATCCACCTTAAATTGAAAGAATTTCAGTACGCAGAGCCATTTAATATCTGAAATTTGCTGTTACTAGGATGTATTTTATATCCTCGCGGATAACGACCACAGTATACAATAACGCAGTAACAGAAGCTTTGAAGAGGATAATAATACAATAATTAAACAATTAATATAACATACCGTTAAAAAAGAATACTAATATCGTCGTAATAAAAACTTAAATCAATTCAAACGTAAAATAGCAGTGAAAACATTTGACGCGGCGAACACTAGACCGCGAAGTATCTCTCAGCTCAGTTGCAAATCAGGAATACATTTAAATACATTCCGTGCGGTATTTTTACTTATCTTATTGGAGTAGATTTTGTTACTTTATTTTGAATCTATTTTACAAAACTAGTTGTCTTCTAAAAGTCAGTCAGCGGCTTGCATTTTTTTTTGCCTTTACAATACAATTTTTACAATATTAAACTAGTTTTTGCCTGCGTCTTCGTCCGCGTGAAAAAAAAAATTCCAGAATAAAAAATAGCCTATAGTATTCAGGAGTAATGTAGCTTCCTAATAATGAAAAAAGAAAATCAAAATCCTGAGATTAGCGCGTTCAAACAAACAAACTTTTCAATTTTATAATATCAGTATAGATTACTTTTTGTTTAATTAAATGTTATGTAGGAGAATGGAAATTAAGAGTAACAACTGCTACTAATGGATTCTTACATATTTTTTGTACAATTTTAGTTTTTTATTATTGGATTTCTTTAAGGCTTTTAAGAACTCAATAAAAAAATTACACTACTAATGCTCACTAGTCTCAGAAACTGCAAAAACATTTCAAATGCAACCGAGAACATTTAAAATACCCTTATCCAATGCCACTACATTTTACAGAACTTTGGAGACAAAGAATTTTATGCACGTATATACGAATGATACGGTGGTTTCTTTTTGTTTTCGCCAAAGTTTTATCATGTTCACATCTAAACTCCCCCTGTGGGAGTGTTTTGAGTACAAACTAAAGACGTTAGCACACAATAGTCACTGAGACGGATTGCAAACTCGAAGTGAAGGTGGATTTCTTTTAAAAGAAATCAATCCGGTAGGGCTTAACTTAATCTCAATTGGTGGACTGCTTGTTTTCCTTTGTAGGGAATAGTTGTTTAAAACCTTTAAATTTATATAGTTACCACAACGTTGCAGATACGTAGTTTTTATGTGATTCTGTAATGAGATTAGAATTGATTCATTGTTCAAGAGGTAGTGGGCTAGTGTGTGAAAGAAAAGGTTCTGTGTTGGTTCCGAGATTGCAAATGAATTATATTTATACAGGATCATTTTGACATCGCGTTTTTAGATGAAAGCTAATGTTCCAGTATTATCTGGATCATGGATGCTAATTGTATTTTAGTGATGTATAATATGATCTCATTTTATGTCTATAGAAACCTTCGTGTTATTGTGGTAAAAAGCACCTTTGAGTGATCTCACGGGACGCCACGATACAGGCTTGCGAAGTGTAGGGGACCGTTATCAATATCTGTATTAGTTTTGTACATTACTGTAAAATTTTATCATAACAATACACAAAGGATTTTAGCAAAACTCTTTATGTTATAAAATATTTTGAATTTTTCATTTCATAATTAATTATATGAATTTTGTATAGTAAATAAATTTTCCAGAATCGATAGTATATTATTTTGGATAGGCTTCATGCTATCAAATAATAGGACAAAATTGAATGTTAGACTAGAATTTTGTATAATTATAAAATGTAGGTAGATTATAATATCTACCTACATTTTATAATTATAAAACTTTTACTTTTTGGACCACCAACACCTCAGTCCCTCAATAACCATGAAGGCTGCTAAGTCTTCAAAACGTCGGGAGATAATTATAATATAAAAAACCGCAATAATATCCGTAAAATAGTTTTATTTAAAAAATAAACTCAGCAAAGGTTAGATATGTTTTGACTAGGTTAATTCTACAAAATTACTCTACCTACCTCTTTGAATATCACAAACATCAATTCATATAAAATCAGTTTTCAATTTTGACTTTAATGCATTAAAAGTTACAGCATATCTTACAACTAGGTCAACAAACACATTGGGTTTAATCACACATTCATTTGCGTCTTTATACATCTTTATTACTTGATGGATGACGGTCTCCCATAAAATCTCAATAACCCCCCAATTGCTTGATTATTGTTAATCTCTTACCGAGAAAGTGTTTCTCCGTTTTTTTATCGCCCTTGTTTTATATCACCCAGTTTTATTCCAAATTGTAGATACTCGTTACTTAGCAAAATTGAAACAGGATGGTACTCGCTTAATGCCCGTCCTTAAGGTCTATTTTAAATGAGCTGTTGGGGATTTGGCGAATTGCGGGTCCATTTTTTATTGTGACACGAGAAAGCTATCAAAATTGTACTTATACTTTGAATATGTTAGGTGGAGTGTTTAAGGAGGATTTTGGTGTGCGAGTCGAGTTGTTTTATTCGACGCAAGGGAAAGTAGGCCTTAGTAGATAGCATTACATTATTAAATTAGAATGAACTATACTGTAATGTAAATCTCAAATGCTGTGACTGCATGAGCTATGGAGCAACTAAATTATTATATTATCCATTTCGATAAATTTCAAGAAATATGCCATCACGCCCTTTTTTTAATGTGAAAGCAAAAGTGTTCCATTACGTCATTTCAAGAGGATGGTGTCTGATAAGTGTATCACAATCGCATTTCGCTATCATATTTGGTTCCATATAACAGAGGTCATGCCGAGTGCCTTTTACGGCCATCAATACTAGACTAGGCCGATATACCACAGACGAACCTAAAACATTTTATAATGATTTATTATGTTAATGCAAATATTGGACATTGAAATAAAACTACCGCAGGCCGTCTAAAAAATATAAGAAACCGCGATAAAATCCGAAAACTCGCTTCAATTCGATATCTATAATTGTTTTACTCGAATCGAACTCAAAATCTTCAAAAAGTAGTGAGAAAATACATAATATATAAAAACCGCCATAAAATCCGAAAACTAGTTTAACTTCGATATCTATATATTTTACTCCAACCGAATTCAAAACCCCAGCACTCAGTACTGCCTTATACCTCACCAAGACATCTTTACTAAGTACAATAATATAAATAATAATATCAGCCCTGTATTATATACTTGCCCATTGCTGAACACGGGCCTCCTCTACTACTGAGAGGGATTAAGCCTTAGTCCACCACGCTGGCTTAGTGCGGATTGTTAGACTTCACACACCTTCGAAATTCCTATAGAGAACTTCTCAGATGTGCAGGTTTCCTCACGATGTTTTCCTTCACCGTTAAAGCGAACGATAAATTCACAAAGAATACACACATGTTTTTTTTTTAGAAAAGTCAGAGGTGTGTGCCCTTGGGATTTGAACCTGCGGACATTCGTCTCGACAGTCCGTTCCACACCCAACTAGGCTATCGCCGCTTCAATATATATATAGCTACAATATCCTCAGTAATCAATTTCTACAGAATTGCCACTAAATAATCGAAGGGAGAGGGTAAATGTGTTGAGAGCTGATACGGGCGACTAAAATTAAGACAATTTGCCCCGGGCATCCTCGCACCGTCAATCAAAGTTATGCGTTAATCGTCTTACTAATATCCTTATGAGCTACTAACTTAGACCTCTGCGAATTATAAGGTTTTGTTTACATAAAAACCGATATATTAAATATTACATATCGTCTATATATAAAAATGAATCTCTATTTCCCTTGGTCGCGCCATCACGCGTGAACGGCTGGACCGACTTCACTATTTTTTTTTGTTGTGTTTGGTATTGTCTGGAGAAGGACCTTATGAATGAAAAAAATAAGGAAGTTCAGAAAATTTAAGAAAAGTTAATTTCAGCGATTGACAGAATGCGCGCTACAAATTCATAGTTAAGACAGGACAACGTCTGTCGGGTCAACTAATATAATATAATAATATCAGCTCTGTATTATATACTGTCCCACTGCTGGGCACAGGTCTCCTATAACTACTGAGAGGGATTAGGCTTTAGTCCACCACGCTGGCCTAGTGCGGATTGGTAGACTTCACACACCCTCAAAATTCCTACAGAGAATTTCTTAGGTATGCAGTGGCATCAACCTGGAGTCTGGAATTTGTGCCCGATATCATGATAGAATCGCCCCCTATCACATCATGGGTCGAATACATACAGCAGAAAGTGTGATTTTTTTGAAGATTTTAAATATAAATGGTACCGTTACCTCAGTATTTATTAACAATCACTGTAAATGCATTCTCGCTTATTTTTTATTGTATTATGGCTAGTAGATTTCCAAGAACCTCTTCGTTCATAAGCGAGTAGTGTAACTTTTGGTTGTTATTGTAATGCCATAAAGTCTATAATCGCATCTAGTACCTTCCTCTTTCACCTCTTGTACAAAATGACTGTGAAAAGTGTGCCCTCGAGGGTGACAACAGCTGCCAATTAGCCGAATGTAAAAGATTTCTTTGTAACCTTATACCGTTAGTACGCTGTTCAGTACAAACCGGTTTTTAATTACCTTTTTATATCTAAGATAAGAGGGTACTTGGTTACTTTCACTTCAACCCGCAGTTTTCGCTCACAAGTTGTCCCAAAAGGTGAAGTACTTTTCTACAAATGTTGGATTGTGGATTTGTCTTTCTTGTTTAATATCATGAATGAAAATATGTCTGGTGTACGTTATACATTGTTGATAATTAAAAGATTTTTTCTATGCAACGCCGTAATGTATTAACATTAAGTAGCTTTGAAGTGATACTTAATGGATTCGATGTTCAGGTAATATTTTGTAACTCTTTTAGTATAATTTATTCGATCATCTAAGGTGTTAAAACTCGCCATACTGGCCCACGTAAGCGTGTCGCGTTCCGGGATCAGCCTGTGTATATCCGGTTCCAACAGGCCGGCATAATTGTGTCGACTGTCGAGAGGTAATCATCTCTCGTCAGTCGACATTCTATTGGACCCCACTCCATTTACCATTAGGTGTAGTATCACTTTGTCGTGCCCGAAAAAAAAACCTAAATGTAATGTTAAAGACTTAAAATCTATGGAACCATATGACTTGGCGAAGAATAAAGACACTGCTAATTAAAATATCATTTTTATATGTTAAATAAATATTACTAGACACAGCACGTATTCTGAGAAGCTTTCTCACTTTGCATTCTTAGCCGATGTCTTGGGTCTTAAACACCATCGGAGAGTGATTCATATTTTTATATTAATATTTTTAAAGAGATAAATTCAAAAATAACTATCTTAGGTCTTGAGTCGCGCCATCGGAATGTGATTCATATTTTTATACTTATATTTTTAGATGAATGCAAAAATAACTTTCAAAACAAAAACAATCCACCAAAACCCAAAACCATTTACCATAATAAACACAAACACGATACGGAAAATTGAAATATCAATCAATTAGCACTCCCAAAATCTCTACCGCGTCCCACCTCGAAAACTTTGGGAATAATTTAATATCAAGAGGGCAAGTTTACCTACCGGCAAAGTTATCAAAAAGTTAATCTTTCAACCTATTACTGCGAAGTTTCGTACTAAACCATAATATTTAATAACGATTCCTGTTTTTGTGGCCAGCTTGACTGCCTCGGCAGCGCTCAGAGATCCTGGATTCGAATGGTCGGGCAGTGATATTTGGGTATTTTTCTAGTATCAGCTCGGAGTCTGGAATTTGTTTCTAATATGGCGATAGGCTCGCTATCATCACGGTACGGAATACACACGGCGAAAAGCGGGTGCACCAGTTGGGACTCTGCCTACCGCCTCGGGTATAAAAAGCGACATAGTGTGTTCATTTTTTAGCCGTTTAAGCGATTTTCCTTTTTTTATTTGTGAACGGCAAAGTGACCCCACTACGCCTAATGGTAAGTGGAGTTCCGTTCAATAGAATGTCGACTAACGAGAGATGATTACCCCTCGCCAGTCGACACAATTATGCCGGCCCGATGTAACCAGCTACATACAGTCTGATCAACGACCAATCTAATTTTAAACCAATATTACGACATTGTATTTATTATATGCCGTGTATCCTTTGTTGGAGGTCCTTCAGTAAATAAATAAATCACCTTGTATACGGTGGTCGCTATCCGTACCTACCACCAGCAATTTGAAGTTAAATCTTGATATCTTTAAAATACTATCATACCTATTCTATATTTACTTAACTCTGCATTCCAAACTTAGCTACGTTTCAATTTCGGCACGGCCACACAGTACTTATAAATAATATTAAGTGAGATTTACGGGCCACTCGCTATTGTGAGCCCGTCAGTTTTATCCCTCGGGAACTTTTCATTTTCCAGGATAAAGTTACTGTATTACACAAATATGCAAGGTTTCCGTTTGGGAGTTTAAAAATAACAAATTTACGCAAAGTTTTTGGATTAACTAGCGGATGGATTCTCGTTTATAGTAATGTTAGGTTTTCTGCTTAGTATCAGACTAGAGTCTGGAATTTGTGGCTGATATTGCGATAGGAACGTGTTGGATGCAGGCTACTTTTGACAGGTTCCTCTGGCAATCTTCAGGGGAGGCCTATGTCCAGCAGTGGACTTCATGTGGCTGATGATGATGATAGTGGCTATAGACTCGCTCCCTCTGACATGAGACGGAACACATGACGAAAACCTTGCCTTGATTGCACCTTTGGCTATCCTTTGGGGATAAAGGAGTGATACGTATTTCGATGGGTCCCACGCATTGACGGATGGATGCACGGTCGAAAATCAAAAAGTATGATTTTACAGGAAACCTGTTTTGATAAATATTATTCTTTTGGTAATTATTTAAAAGATTTTTTAACTACGCACAGTCAAAACAAAATTGACAACAATTGAAAAATCGATAAAATCATCGAATTATATCTCCTACAGGAATCGTATGGGTACCTTACTTAGTAAGTCATGCCAGTGTTTATCGTTTACCTAACTTTACTAGGTGTTGCGCCCAATTCCGCCCGCGTGGAAGTCTGTTATCGGAACAAAATCACTACCAAATTCTCTGCATGAAAAGTAACCTATGATATATTAATCCAGGACATGTTCTATCTGTGTGCCAAATTTTATCAAAATCCGTTCAGTGACCTACGTTTACTTCAAACTACAATCAAACATCCCTACAAACTTTGGAATTGATATATTCAGTAAGATTATCACTGGTTTCATACTCTGATAATTTATTTCCAATAAATCGTCCAACCGTATACCAAACAAATATCTCACCTATTCTTACTAATATTATAAACGCGTTTGTAAAAATGTGTGGATGTTTGTGACAAATAAACGCATAAACTATTCCACAGATTTAGATGAAATTTGGCTCACGAAAAGAACCTATCTCGGGTTAAAATATAGGCTAGTTTTTGCCCAGGCAATTTGCTCCCATGGTATATATTAAATCTAATTTAAAATAGATGGTGCTGACGTCGTACGGGTACCAATAGGGACCAGTATACTGATTTAGGCTTTCGTTATCATTTCATTTACCTACCTGCCAGCCTGAACTGGCTGCCTTGTATACCTTATAAGTTAAATAGTAATGTTATTTGATATTTAGTAATAATTATTATTATTCCTATAAATTATTTTGATCTATCATTAGTGCAACTTTGATAAATAAAATATTTTATTTATTTTATTTTAGGGACTTATGTAGTGGAAAAGACTTACGCGGGCGAAGTCACGAGCAACACTTATCATTTATAAACGTCTACAATACTTTACGTTGAACCGAAATTCTTAGACTGTAGCAAAACTCAACATTCTAGAAACGAAATTATATTTTTATATAATTAACAACGTACATTACGTTTTAATTTCAAATTTGGAAGACGAGATACTAAATGAACGAATAAATATGAGGTTCGTTTATTAAATCAAAGATGTTTTTACTTTTGAATGTTTATACTTAATATTATAATATTGAATTAGCTCGTTACTATGGTTTTTGAAGCGTGAATTCTAATCTTAGTACAAAGAAAATTTATAGTCTAGCTTTTACTCGTTACACCGTCCATACGAGTCCTTTTTGACTAATATTTTTATACAGAGTTTGAATTTCTATTAGCCTTCGTTTAAATTTTAAATAATATTTTTCTTTTTCGTTGTGTGTATGATACAGGGAAGCTCTTCGTAAAATTTAAATTTTTTTGGTCACGACTACGGCTTTAAGGTGTCGGGTTCGACTTCTGGTAAAGGGATGTTTTTTTTACTCAATATCAGCTCTGAGTCTGGAGTGCCTGATCTGGTGGAAATCTCCCCGCCTATCACATTATGAGACGGAAAATACTCGATTTAAATGTTTGCAATAGTTGTGCCTCTGCATACCTCGATGATTGAAGGCGTGAGTATGTGTGTATTTTTTTTTTCAAAATAAGTACAGACAGGTCAAATGGCCAGGAATTCGGCTATAGTCCAATCAAAAGTCTACCAAGACCTCTGGTTGCAAAGCTCTGTATGACACTACACTGGGCCTCATTCTGCATTAATCCTTACCCAGATTCGACAGGGGAATTGAAGTTGATCACTGCTTGCCAAGTAATAGTCCCTAGGGAATCTAGATTTAATTGGACTTAGAAGAGAAAGGCGACTTAAGTGACTATAGATATAAAATGTAGGTATATTTATATACAATAATAATATCAGCTCTGTATTATATACTATCCCACTGCTGACCACGGGCCTCCTCTACTATGGAGAGGGATTAGGCCTTAGTCGACCACGCTGGCCTTGTGCGGATTGGTGGACACACTCTCAAAATTCCGATAGAGAATTTCTCAGGTATGCAGGATTCCTCATTATGTTTCTTTCACCGTTAAAGCAGGCGATAATTTTCAAAGCATAAGATAATTTTATAAAAGTTAGAGATGTGTGCCCTTGGGTTTTAAAACTGCGAACATTCGTCTCAGCTATCCGTTCTACACCCAACGATCCCCCACTATTTTTTTATTTATTCACCTTATTTCACATCTCTAAATTACTAAGAACATTACAACTACAAGCAAAACCCAGTAACTTACAGCGTTTTAGTAGTTTATCGCCTATCAGACGTGCACAATTAACTTACAAACGACTGCGTAACGTGGGCAGTAATGATCCATCATCAGCATCGCTTACGGAGGCTGCGTGATTGATGCACGGGCTGTACCGACTTTTATTTTTGTTAGAAATTTTCTGAGTAGTTTTCCACGAATATTAAATTATACCTATCTTATAAATATATGTTTTTTGTGTAAAGTTTTTCCGGAATTGAAGTCCCGTTATATATTTTTGCCAGGATAAAAAGTATGCTATAGCAAGGAGGAGTAATGTAGCTCCCTATTAGTAAAAAAAAATCAAAATCAATTTAGTAGTTACTGAAATTAGCACGTTGAAACAAACATACTCTTAAGTTTATATTAGTATAGATATGTTACTTATATCCTTACTTTGCGAAAATTAAAAGTTTTAAAATGTTCAGTTATTTGTATGTTTGCTAGAAGTAAATGCACCGCTGAATACGTTTGAATAAAATTTGGCATTCTAGTAGACTGTCTTAGATTGATATTTATACATATTATAAAACAAAGTCCCCTTTTCTGTCTGTCTAGATATTATCGATTTTCTCAAAATCTACCGAACGGATTTTTATGAAATTTGGTTTGAAGATAGTTTAAGACTTTGGAAAGGTTACACGCTACTATCTATCCCGGAAAACTCCTACTCACGGGCGAAGCCGCGAGCAAAAGCTAGTAAATATATAAGATTATCTCTGAATTAATGAACAAATAATAGAAAGGAGTTAAAATATTTAAATTAATTTCAATGATAGTCTGTTCTAAGAAATGTTATTTAAGTTAGTAACTAATTTTAGATTTCTGATAGAATCCTTTTAATCTACACCCACATAAACGGCTTTCTGGATTAAGATGAAATTTCCCACACGGCTAAATATAGTTGTAGAAAACATAGTAATAAATACAATTTTCTTTTTTTTATTGCTTTTAAGGACGAGACGAACTTGCCGTTCGCCTGATGGTGAGCGATACGACCGCCCATAAACAGTAGAAACACCATCCAACACCTTGATTTAGAAATATTGTTTGGTATTCCACTGCGCTCGCCATCCTAAGACATGAGATGTTAAGTCTTATTATGTCCAGTAGTTATTTGCTACAAGCATTTCTAAGTTAAAACATCGATCATGAAACATTATTTACAACAAACATCCAATCAATATTCCCACAAGTGGCAGAACTTGTAACATTTTTCTAATTTTCTATTCACCTGTGATAAATTACTTCGAAGATTGAAGTGGTACTTGTAACCAGGGTAAATTTCATTTCTGGGCCAAAAAGGTTGGAGGTTAATGCCTCCACGTCAAGTTTGGGATGGAATTTATCTTACACCGATGGCAGATATTTCTATTACTTTTTACACATATCACGCTTTTATTTCCGAGAGAGTAGCTAGAGTTGCACTCATTTTCCCATGTTACTTTCGCTAATCGTGTCCCGTCCCGATGTAAAGAGCCTATTATTTTGAATACCGTATACATTCTTTTTATATCTTAATAATTATAGAGACTAATTACTTAAATAATAAATGTTAGTGACAGTTGATTACGAGTGTAATCTTGATATATTTTTTACAAAAAATAACGGAAATATTTGTTTCAGCAAAAGTCAATGAAAATTAACAAAAGCTGAATTTCATATTCGTAATTTGCTACTTTGGATTTCATTACCTATACCTATACAGATATGCTTCACCAGTTCGTAGTATTATACGTAAGTAGTTTTCTTATGAAAGAAATATACAGGGGGCCCTATTCCGTCTACGGGGGCAAATTCGTCTTTTTACAATTACGGGCATTCAAATTGATAATCAATTTTGATAGCTGCATAAGTAATTATGGGAATTTTGACTCTTTTGCCTGTACGACTATAAAAATTGTCCTTCGATTAAAATATCTGTAATTGCAAAATGCCGGATATGTCCCCGTAGACGGAATATGGCCCCTGACTATAAATTTAAGTTTCAGTCAAAACATATCCTATTCCAAATGATTTACAACTCAAAATAATTTATTCGCATAAAAACAAAAATAATTTCCACCTAATCTATCACTACTCCCGCATTTTCGAGTTATCGCAAATGGGTGAAATATCGGCCTGAATCAAGCGTATAGCATGTTATAGACTTTGATCGATGATTCGCGCCTTAAGTACATACACGTGTTCTGAAAGTCAGCGATTTTCAAATCATCACTAATATTTCATCGGTTATTAATTTTATTTTTTATGAAAATGCTTTACCGTCTTGTGAGTGACGTCATCTTATCGCTCAAGCTAAGTATATTTATTATAAGTATTTAATATAAGTACCATAAATAATTACAATATAAATTTGTTACATAATACAACATACATTGAATAGTCTTATAGTAAAATCAGAATAGGAGGTAAATTTTAAATTGATATAAATTAATTGAAATGTAAAAAGAAAAAAGTAAAGAAAATCATTATTTAAATTATATTATATTCATATATTCAAGATACAGGCATTGCCTAGTTAGGGGCCCCCTGTCAATTGTTTTGTTTGAAATTAGTTATAAGCACTAACATTACATACTAATAATAATTTTATAAGTAAAAAAAAAAGTAGGTACATTATACAGAATTTTAGATGTCTATTATAATATGACAGCCTCGGTGGTGTAGTTGTGCTGCATGCGCGGTACGATAGCACTTTGAGGTCCTAGGCTCGAATTCTGGGTCGGGCAAAGCTATATTTGGGTTTTTCTGCTCAGCATCAGCCCGGAGTCTGGAATTTGTGCTCTCTATCACATTATGGGACGGAACAGATTTGGCGAAAAGTAGGTGCCCTGGTGCGCCTTTGCATACCCCTTCGGGGATAAATGCGTGATGTGTGTGTTTTGTATAATAGCATGTAGAAATTTATAGAATTTACTACCTTTATGATAGATGATAAGTATACATGAGGATCTGTCATCTAATTACAGGAATAGTAGATGTAAAGGTCGTATTAGGCTTGCGACCAATTCTACAATAAAATATAGAAAGAATAAACAAACCAAGAAAAATATATAAACCTGATCTAAAAATACCTTCCCTTTCACTTAATATCTTACTAATATTATACATGCGAACGTTTGTGGAAATGTTTGGCCATTTGGATGCTCGTTAAAAGTAAAAGCAGAAACAGCTGAACGGATTTGTATAAAATTTGGCATATGGATAGACCATAATTTGGATTAACACATAGACTTTTTATCCTGGTAATTGGTTTGCATTGGAAATTATGGGATTATATAATCAGATTCTTTAGATCAATGGTGGTGGCGTTGTCCAGATGGTGTTATGGATCGCTACAGTGTTTTAGAAACTTTTGTAGCGGGAGAGGCGAAGCTGCGAGTGGCACTTTTTTTTGATACGTGTAGGGCAACTTCAACACACTGCACCTGATGATAATTGGAGTTGAGTCTAATAGAATGTCGAATGATGACAGATTACCCTTCGACAGTCGATACAATTATGCCGGCCTGTTGGAGACTGATATATTCAAGCTGATCCGGAACACACTTACATGAGCCTCTATGGCGGGTTTTAACAACTTGTGTACGGTGGTCGCTATCCGGGCGGATATAAAATATATCCTGCCACCAACAAAAAAAATTAATAGTTCACAACAAAAACCATTTCGAGAAAAATCAAAGTGACCTACGAAACAAAGTATTAACAAAACAGTGAGTTTTCTATTTCGGTAAACAACAATTACATTCAGTCCGATATTCAATAAAAAAAGTCGTAATTTTCTATGATGTAAATATGTGAAAGTTAGGGCTCGGTCGCTTTATTTGTAAATCTAGTTTTCGTAGGCGTCGTGAAAGTTTATTGCTTACATTACACGTCATAAAATATGTATGAGTCGTGTTTTGTATGATGTTTTCAATATTTGATATTCATAGGTTAGTGACGGTTAAAGGATCATTCATTTTTTGAATATTTTTCTGCTTCTATAGTAGACATGACGATATTAGACTTAAATCGCTGGCAAATTGTTTGATTTTTTGTGTTAATTTAAAAATTAATGACTACATGATTATTTTTTCTTTCTAGTTTCATTTTACGAAGATTGTCACAGTGAATAGAATAAAAATGTTGAAGAAAATACCTATCCCTAGAAGGGATAGGTTTAATTCTTTATTCTTTGTTTATTTCTTTAAAAGTTGGCAAAAAACAAGCTTCCCGTCACTATGTCGTTTTGTGGTTATCACTTAACACTTATCACTTATAGTAAATATACTCTAGAAAATACCCACATGCTACGTTAAAAAACAAAACCCAATCATATTGATCAATCGATCGATAGTTTCAAACAGGCCGACATAATAATGGCGACCGACAAGGAGTAAGGAGTCGATACTCTATCTAATTCTAGATCCTGCTCCATAAACTCCATTTCACTCCACTCCACGTTGTGTTTAAAAAAACCTGTATTATTATTCCAAATAAAGAGTTATTATTAGTATTATTTACGCTCAGGAGCAATGAGATCACTGCCCGTAAAAAAACAACCTTAAAATTTAAAATAACTCAGATTTCATCAAAAGCAACCCTAAAAAATATCGGCGACAAAGTCGACTAAAACGCATCGCGTTATACTGCCGTGGAAACTGCAAAGCACTGTCACTTAATAAAAGAACTCCTTGGGGAAGTGGGACAAACGGCTCAATAAGACGTATCATCATCTCAGGGTGAAAAAAGCCGTAAAACGTAGACGGCATTATATAAATTGCAGCCTTCCGTGACATCTGCCACCTACCGCGAGTTGTGACAGTACACACATAAATTATAAAGATCTGCGGTGGAGTTTCTCGGGACTTAACGTTTGGTGGTTTGCTTATTTTATTAAATTGTTTGCAATATAAATTGTAAATAAAATATATTAACCATTACCAAATTAAAGAGTTTGTAGAGCGAAAGAAAAGATTCCATGGTAGTATTTACTTTCATGAATAATATAATCAGATTCATTTCACATACGTTATGATTTATCAATGTCGGCTATTATAAACTATAGTATCAGTCTTGTAACTAAGTATAATGTCCATAAGCAACTTTACAAACCATAAAAACTTCACAACTCCGTTTCGTTTTATTGGGATTGGATTTTGAGACCAACACGTGATTAATTCATTGATTTCTTGATAAATAAAAAATACCAAAATTAAACGACTTTGGTCTTAGCATATATTGAAGTTTGTCGTCTAACGACTATTCTATGTAATGTCCTATATGATACTAATGAAAATGAATGACATGCTATTTTACTTTCACGTATCATATTGTAGTTTGTTATAATAAAAAGTTATCTATATGTGCGATAATACACAGTTTTTGAAAGCCGAGCAGCAGTATAAGTGCCGTATCTACACCCTTTCACTTCATATCATTGAATTCAAGTAAATTACTTGTAAGGCGAGCCTTGTTTAGCCCAGTTAGGCACTTATTAAATCAGCAGATGTCGGCTCAAATTGCCTTTGTTCTGGTAACTGCTAGGTTCGTGACTTCATCAAGGAGTTTCAGTACTCGTATGAAGTTTATGTTTTCGGCAGAGGCTGAGATAAAGCAATGACCCTTAGACCCCGATAAGTGGAATAACTAAATACTGGGTAGAAATTAGGGTGTGTTTATTTCATAGACACTGAGTTAGAGATTAAAGGAAAAGGTACTGGGTTGAAGAGGTATTTTAAATATAACAGATTTTTAGAGAAATAAAATGCGCCAGTGGGTTTATTTTGATTTGCTTATACAACTGTTAAGCGGCGATAGCCTAGTTGGGTATGGAACCGATTGCTGAGACTAATATCCGAAGGTTCAAGTCCTACGGGCACATGCCTCTAACTATTCTAAAAATTATGTGTTTTCTTTGTGAATTATCTTGCTTGAATAGTGAAAGAAAATATCGTGAGGAAACTTACATACTGAGAAGTTCTCTATAGGAATTTTATGGGTGTGTGAAGTCTACCAATCCGCACTAGGCCAACGTGGTGGACTATGGCCTAATTCCTTTCATTAGTAGAGGAGGTCCGTGCTAAGCAATGTATATTATTTATATATATAACTAATTAGCACGAGCAATCCACTAGCCTGATGTCAAAGGACACAACTATCCAAAAACTTTTGTTTATGGATGGCACGTTGACGCAGAATTTCTAATAAAACAATGTGATGTGCCGCAATTCACGCCCTTGTTCTTAAGACGTATAAGGGTTACGGATCGGAAGGTCCGGGATTTAAATCCAAGGTCGGGGCACGTTTTGTGGGCTTTTCAAAATCAATATCCCTAGCATTGGCTTCCCATGACGTTAAGCGTCCAAATGAGTAAAATTATAATTAAATACTATCTGTAATATGTTCGCAAAAGTATTATGCCGACCGCATATTCAAGTGGAATTTAAAAGAAAGTCTTTAATAGCTTGATCTTACCTACTCTCAGAAAATTAATATTCAAAGCAAGTTCTTTAGCTCATCCAACTACGCAGTCTTCCTTAAAGGTTGACATCACGACCTCTCCTGACATCATGCCTATATCAATGGATGCTTATGACCGGCGATAATCACTTACCATCAAGAGTTTTCTCGTCTTCCCCAAAATAATTAAAGCTATTTGCGGAATGGAATCCTTTAGTGTGACCTTCGCACGATCACTGATCGATATCTTAATTCCAGCATTTGGATTCCAAGCCACGCTTGGCTTATGAATCATATGGCTCCCATTTGTCATACATTGACTTATCTGGCTATAAAACTGAAGGTTTAATAACGAATATTTCTCGCCTTGTTACGCCACCGCAGACAAATTAAATTTTCTTGCGTAATGTATTAGTGTCTAGGGAATCTACTTTGAATTATTAAAATGTTATAAAAATTATATTTATAACACCCAAACCCATTGACGTCAGAAAATGGATCTAAAAGTAAGATTTCTTTTTTGTCTTTCGAAATCAAATTTTCGGTCTTTTAACAAGCAAAGCTTTATCTCGGTTTTGAATCTATAACGTCTTGTTTCTCATCCGATGGCTTGAAAGCCATGACTTAGGTTAGGTTGTCAACTAATGATGACATGACATGCAAAGTTTTATATGATTTATAAATTAAATATTAATCACAAAACGGCTTCTAAATTTTCAATCTTAACCATTTTAAGTTTATAAGAAATAATTTCATTCCATTTTCTTTGTTATCAATTCATAGAATGAAATTTCAGTTAGAAATGCGAGTGCAAACTTCGCACCTGCGGCTTCAGACAGGAGCTTGACAGCCTGTGTTATATTATTTTGCTGTCTCGTCTTCCTTGCAGCTGAAAACAGCTAGATGAGGTAAAGCGTTGTTGAAAATTACAGATGTGCGCTCATTATTATTCCCCTCAAAAGCCTAGACATTAAAGCATCGATTCATAGTACGTGAAAGTACAATGTTCGCTAAAATGAGTTTCGCTAACTTTTATAAGTTGTCCTTCAGATGACTTTTATTCGTCTTTAGTGGTACCGTAATTATGGTTAACGACATCGCCATTACTATTAAAAACTTTGTATTCTTGTCATTTCGACGTTGACGCGCCACTTTCGCATTTAGAATTGCTTGTGTTATTGCTATTGCGTTCTGCCTTTACATTTTGGGTGAAATTTTCGTCTAATTGCTTGCGTAGCTTTGGACTCTCATTTTTAATTGTTCCTTTATTAATCGTATTGTAGTCTCTAGTTTAGAATATATTTTTGTTTTCTAACTTATGCTGTTTCTTATTCAACTGTCGTTTATGTGTTTAATAGGATCATTTATATGACGTAGCAAATTGCGTCTAGACGTAAAGATGACGGTAACAGACGCAAATTGAGTATGTTTATATCGTTTAGTGTTTGTCTAGTTAATAAATCATGAAGAACCTTCATGAGTCATAATAGCATCCAAATTATTTAACATCAATCGCCACATACGAATTTACTCATTCATTCCATTAATTCAATATAATAGTTTCAACACAATAAGCCAAATAACTAATAACCTTAATAAGCTAGATCAGCCGTCTGGCCCATAATCTAATATTACTAATAATAAAGCTGAAGTGTATAAGACAGAACAATTAGTCACCTATTAAGAATGACGTTGACAAATGACGATATCTTGATATCGTATTTGATGTATCGACATCCTGTCTTCAAGATTGCGGGAGGATGATGAATTGATTTTGGCAATGCACAGTCGTCTATTGTTCAATATTGGTTTAGGAATGCTAAATGTACTATGTTTTATACATTTGAGGGATCGTTATGACTAGTTTAAAATTATATTAACATTTGTATTAGGTGCTGTAGTTATTTTGCCGTCTCCGAAACAATAATTAGGCATTTGATAAAACGGAGTAAATAAAAAAAGTTTGATGGTTGTCGGTAACTTTATATTAAGACTACATTATGTTATGCGCTCGTAGTTATTTTGCCGTATCAAAAACATGAATTACGCATTTGATAAATGCCAGTAATTGAAAAAGTTTCATAACTCCCACTAAGGTCACAGGTTTAATTTTTTAATTAAAAAGGATTACGTGTTTATGGTCTTGAAGGCGAAAAGATCTACGTGTCAATTTTATTTAATAACGTCATCATTGTCGATGTTCAAAAGAGAAGGAGACAAATGTCTAAGATATAGACAAAGGCGATATTGTTTCTAAAGAATAGACTTTAAGACTTACTGCTTCGTTATAAAAGTTAAAATCAAATACAGACATATTTATAACATTTCAAATGATTTACTTTAGTTTAAGAACTTTCATCACTGGCAGTCAAAACGCTGATGCATAAATAAAAATAGATAATCTAAATTTAAAAACTAAAATATCCCTTATAAACCTTCAAACAGAAAACAATTTCGCAAATCAGCAAACGCGAGCACTTTAATAGGTCTACTGGGAGAGATTAAAACGTATTTTCTTTAATCACATCGTTTTCCGCAATTTTCCTTTTTTTTCGCAAATTCTGTAGTCATTAGTAGGGACGGCCAGCTTGGTTTACACCTAAATGGAGTCCAGTTGAATAACTAGGAACTTATTTCTTTAGACTCTTAAATTAAATATTTCTCGTAACCTACTAAATCTAATTGCTGGTTTATTTCGGTTTGAAAATCTTTTTGATGCGGAGTTTACTTATAAAACTCAAGGCTTTGAGTTGTTTCAGGGACTACTGCAATCGAATTGGTAGTGTTTGGCATTTTTATAATAACTAATAAGCCACATGTATTTTGGGATGAAAGAAAAACTTTCATGGCTGGAACAATAATGCATACGGGAAACGAAAACACAAATGTTACGTACTCTTATTTTATAAAAAAACAAAGTCCCCTTTCTGTTGGTCTGTATGTTATCGATTTTCTCAAAATCAATTGAACGGATTTTTATGAAATTTTGTATGGAGATAGTTTAAGATCCTGGGAAGGTTATAAGCTACATTATATCCTAGGAAAATATATAGCGGGATTTTTATTCCAGAAAACTCTTTCACGCTGGCGAAGCCGCGTGCAATAGCTAGTAATCTTATATATCTTACAACAACACAATCAAATTTTAGTTCAAATTTGATTTGACATTGGATCCAGGTCTTCACAGGGGCATACTGTGCTGTTACTAAACTGGCCACAATAAGTATTGTGTTGCCTTCATTTTATAAAAGCTTTGCATATTCTGCCGTGCGGGGAAAGGACCGTGTATGCACGCAAGTATATCGGTGTATAGATATAATAATATTCGATACATTATTATGCCTTTGCAACTCCGGTTAGGCCATTTATCGTTCTACAAGTTAATATAAAATGGAAGTGTTGTTTGTAAGTCCTTATAGTCAGTTATCTCTGAAATGAAATAAAATTAAAAAGAATAGGAATTTCATAAAAAAAAAATGATGAAAAAAAAACGATTTCACTAATAGCCAGCTTGATTTCTTTCTAAACGAATTTCGGACCGGAGAGAGATCAGGCGCAGGACCAACGGTTTGATGTGCTTTCCGAGATACGGGGGTATCAGACCGCCAACTTCCTTCCTCCGAGCTGCGACTGAGTAATTTTAAAGATGGAAAAACCTGGTTTCTATACTTATTGCCCGACCCGGGATTCGAACACAGGACCTCAGAGCCATAAACGTAGTCATACCGTGTATAATTACAACTACGCCACCGAGGCAGATTAGACAGCTACACTAGTATTGAGTAATATAAATGATAGCCTAGTTGGGTGTGGAACGGACTGTCAAGACGAGTGTCCGCAGGTTCAAATCCCAAGGGCACACACCCCTAACTTTTCTAAAATCATGTATGTATTCTTTGCGAATTTATCGTTCGCTTTAACGGTGAAGGAAAACATCGTGAGGAAACCTGCACATCTGAGATGTTCTCTATAGGAATTTCGAAGGTGTGTGAAGTCTACCAATCCGCACTAGGCCAGCGTGGTGGACTAAGGCCTAATCACTCTCAGTAGTAGAGGAGGCCCGTGCTCAGCAGTGGACATGTATATAATACAGGGCTGACATTATTATTATTTTTAATATAGTGTTCAACTGACACGTTCCTGCTACTGCCCTGACTCTACACGGATCCCTCTAGCCAAGGTTAAACGAGTTGGAATATTTAAATTCACTAATGAGTTCCTTTGATAGTTATGTAAAAACTGGCTCATTAAAACGGACAATATAAAAAAAACCGTCGCGACTTGAAATAAAACGGTAAACAATAGGAATAGTCCTGTAAAAGAGGTTTGAATCTGGAAAATACTTTTTCCGTTCGTTATTCTAACGTTAACTTTCTTTATGTTTTGTTCTTTTCAATATTTAGAAAGTATAATGCTGACAGAAAGAAAATGCTTGAGGGAAAAGATTTAGATATATAAGTACTCGAGGATTTAGTGTTGGATTATTAATGCCTATAATTACATAAAATAATCCGATAACTTAAATTTTTTGGGTAGGCGAAATTCAGTAATAATAATATTAAAAATACTATCAGCCCTGTATTATATACAGTCCCACTGCTGGGCACGGGCCTCTACTACTACTGAGAGATTAGGCCTTCATCCACCACGCTAGCTTAGTGCGGATTGGTAGACTTCACACACCCTCAAAATTCTTATAGAGAACTTCTCAGGGATGCAGATTTCTTCATGAAGATTTCCTTCGCTGTTAAAGCAAGCGATAATTCGCAAAGAATACACTCATAATTTTAGAAAAGTCAGAGGTGTGTGTCTTTGGGATTTAAACCTGCGAACAATCGTCTCGGCAGTTCGTGCCACACCCAACTAGGTTATCGCTAAAATTATAATATTAATATATTAAATTAGACGGTCGAATTTCGCACACTAGTATATACTAAGACAACTTATGACTTGATAGAAAATTAATGAAAATTAATATAATAAATTTTAATTATACGGTTTTAACGATCAAATTTGTACCACAATACGGTTTCTATTAAACACATTTTACTAAAATTACGCGCGATTTGCCAACGCAAAGTAACCGAGACCCGAAACCAATTCACATTCTACGAAACTACGATGTTCAAATACCTATTCGTTTTCCATAATAGCCTATTTTGTGAAATTAGTATCTTGATTTCGCCTATATTTTAGTCTGCTCACATTTCGAGGTCTATCGATAGGTATGTAATTTAACTTTGAGATTTATACGATCCCCCAGAGAGAGTGACGTCAAGCAGGCAGGTCGTAAAAATTAAGCGAAAACCTTTCTGCAACATGCTATAAAAAGTGTGTTTTGTTGACTTTGCAATAGAGTTGGGTAAGAACCGACAGCAGATTATATATTTATATGTTAGGTATTGAAATAAAACTATTTACGGATTTTATCTCAGTTATTTATGTTATTATCTAGCTCTGACGTTTCGAAGACTTTGCAGCCTTTAGTCACAGGGCGGACTGAGGTGTTGGTCATCCGCAAAGTCAAAGTTACAATATCTACCTACACTTTACAATTATATACAATTATATAATTACAAAGCGTATATAGATATAGAAGGTAATCACCCCATAAATTTTCCTCTTTTTGTATACCACCTTTGGTATTAAGTCCGCTTAAATACGTCTCTGTAAAGCGTATGAATTAATAACCAGTGACTTCCATTTTCCATGGTCTTTGACATACCATGGAGACCATTGACTTAATATTGTGTCCGACTATAGCGTGCCCGGATTTTTAGACCGTCTGCGAGGTGGTCGCGTGGCATAAGCATTAATAAATGTCATAGTCCTGGCTGTCTCAAAATATGATCTCATTTTAAAAGACATTGCTTCATTCATCTTACTAATATAAATGCGCGAGTTTGAAAATTGTATATTTGAATGTTTGTTAGTAGTTAAGACAGAAACAGCTGAACGGATTTTAGTGAAATTTGGCGTACGAATAGATGACGTATGAATTAATAAATAGAATAATTGTGTCCTGGTAATTTCCCTCCGTAGGTAATAATTAATTTTATAAATCTAATTTTGAAATAGATGGTGCTAACATGAAGCTTCATACATAAAGAGCCATGAATCGATATAGTGGTTTAGGGACTTTTGTAACGTGAAAGGCTTTTCACATGAGCGAAGATGCGAGCAAGTTCTAATAATCTCCTTTCGTAGGAAATAATTGAATTTATTAATCTAATCTTTGAATAGACTAGCATCATACATAAGGCGGCATAAATCGGTAGTGGTTTAGGGTCTTTTGAAGTGAAAGGCTTCTTCACGTGAGCGAAGACGCAAGCAACACCTAGTAATACATTATGTGCCGGAGTGTTGAGGTACGCCATTCCTACGTAAAGCATAAATTAGGTCTTACGTTCATTGTTATTTATACTTGGAGACTTTCAAATTGTTATACGTGTAATTTATCTTGAACAAAAGAAGCGGTATAAATATAAAGTTTGAGAAAGGCGAAGGGAGTTACCAAATTAACCTAACACTGTATTTCAGAACAATGGATTCAGCGAAGTAAATGCAAAAATATTAATTTTAATTTATCTATCGCATATTGGAACGTGGTATAAAGAATTTTGTTTTTTTTTTTGAGTTGTTGTCTTTATTTTATAACGTGTTGTTCTTAGTAATCGAATTCCAACGCTATTCCCAGCTGGTTTTTCATAAAATTCAATAAAACAAAACGTCTCGCCGAAACAGAAAAGAATAACACAATCCGATCGGACTTTAACAAAATTTCCGTATATTCAATTATTTCATCATTATTGTGTGGAGTTCCAGAAATTGCGGCCACATCGGCCAGACCGTTCCCGAATACAAATGCATGTGGAATTCTGTTTAGCCCTAGCAACAAAGCGAAACGATTTTTCTTGGGGCTGTACCTAAATTTATTTTCTTTGCCGTTTATATACGTCCTACTTCCTTGCGTGGTATTTTAGAGGGAGTTTTGACCTGAATAATAATACTTCAATATGAATATGACGATTAATAAAAACACATACATGAGGCTTTAATCTCCGAAGGGGTAGGCAGAGGCGCAACTGATGCATCTACTTTCCGCCATACGTATTCCGTTCTATAATGTGATAGGGGCGAACCTATTGCCATATCATAAATTCCTGACTCCGGGCTGATACTGAGTAGATAAACATAATATCAGTTGGCCCAACCCGGAGATCGAACCCGAGACCTCAGTACTGAAGTCGTACCGTAATACAACTACGCCTCTGAGGCAGCCTAGGCAGTATTAGAAAATACTAATGTTTTAAAATTAATGATAATATCAGACATACCGATATCAACAAATGCTGTGTGAAATAAAATTTACAATCCATGATTAATTGAAATCCTACCTCTCATGATTCTCAGATCTACAGTACCATTCAGTACCAAAAATGTATACGAATCATGCCTTAATCCTTGAAGGGGTGAGGAAAAGTATAACCCAAGCAACCACATTTCGCCGTATATGTACATTGTACCTAATGTAACTACTGGACATAATAAGATTTAACATCTCATGTCTCAGGATGGCGACCGCAGTGGAATACCAAACAATACTTTGTAATTCAAGGTGTTGGATGGTGTTTGTACTGTTTATAGGCGGTCGTATCGCTCACCATCAGGCGATCGGCAAGCTCGTCTCATCAAAAAAAAAATGATGTTAAAAGTTTAGATATCAAACAAGGCCCTTCTCCCTCTCTAGAGGCCCAAGATTATTAACTGCTTATATTATATTGAGAAAATGCCTAGTTTTAACCAGTCTACGATCATTTACTTAAAAAAAATTGAAATTTAAGTTGACGATAAAATTTCCACAATTTTGCCAAAATAATCTGGCGTTGAAAACTGCTCTTCAAGCTTGTTACTTAACTTGACACCGCTGACGGCAACAAATACAAGCTTATCGTTTTCTATGAAACTGTGGCATTTAGTCGAGTTATTTCTTTAAGATTTAATATTTTTTTCTCCTGACTAGGGGATATTAAGACATCTAACCGCAAAGGATTTTGATTATTTTTTATTCGGTCACAGAAAAGTGACTTGCACCTGGTGGTAGATAGAGTGAGGTTCAATAGAATGTCGATTGACGAGAGGAGATTACCCCTTGACAGGTGACCTCTCGCGCTCTTTGCGTGAGCACCTCCACGGGACGCACTCGCGGCTGTGTGGATCCAGGGTAACACGTCTAACAATATATTCTTACAGTAATTTTGTTTG
Organism: Manduca sexta; assembly: GCF_014839805.1. Classification (NCBI taxonomy): domain Eukaryota; kingdom Metazoa; phylum Arthropoda; class Insecta; order Lepidoptera; family Sphingidae; genus Manduca; species Manduca sexta. The sequence goes on along the minus strand of NC_051126.1, from coordinate 12,031,674 downwards.
GACATTGCAATCCTCCTCAAAATTATTGATAACTAGTTGACCCGACAGACGTTGTCCCGTCTGAGCTATGAATTTGCAGCGCGCATTCTTTCAATCGCTGAAATTAACTATTCTTAAATTTTCTAACGTTCCGCTCAACTTCCTTAATTTTTTGCTTAAGATCCTTCTCCTGATGACAAACACAACAAAAAAAAATAGTGAAATCGGTCCACCCGTTCACGCGTGATGCGATGACCAAGGGAAAAAGAGATTCATTTATATATATATATATATATATATATATATATATATATATATATATATATATATATATATATATATATATATTAAAAAGAGAAATTATAATATATATATATATTATAATTTCTCTTTTTAATTATGGTATAACCAATTTTCTCATATCCAGTTAATAAAGCGGGCGTTTCTGTCTCTGTTTACGAAGACTGTTCTCTTTAACATAGATATTGTTATGTAAATACTTTTGATTTCGGCTAACTGCTGCTGTGAAGACCTTTGTTCACATGAATTTCAGTATTATGGTGATAATAAACGTTTTGTTTGATCTTTTGTTCTTATTTACATTTAATGTCTTTAAAATTTACTCGCGGATTCGATCTGATAATTTTCCAAGAATAAAAATTAATATAAGTCCTTACTAAGGTCTCAAACTATTTATACTAAAAGAAAATGCCCATTTGTGTATGGAACTCCGTTCCGTATATATCATTTGTATGGCAATAAATTACACACCAAACAGAAGGAATAACACATTTTCAAATAGAAAAAACATTTATTTTTTACTGTAAGGTTTTTGGACAATTGTCGAAATCAGTTCGGTAGTTTTTGATTTATCAGTCAGGTAGACGCGGCGAGGGACTTAGTTTCATAATATGTAGGTATTATTTTGATTTTACACTTTTTCTGGTATTTTGAACTGCCATAAGCATCTTTTATCTGTTTCTGTAATTGTTTCAGACTGCCTCGGTGGCGTAGTTGTACTGCATGCGCGGTACGGCAGCGCTCTGAAGTCCTGGGTTCGAATCCCGGGTCGGGCAAAGTGATATTTGGGTTTTTCTGCTCAGTATCAGCCCGGAGTCTGGAATTTGTGCCCGATATGGCGATAGGCTCGCCCCCTATCACATCATGGGACGGAACACACTTGGCGAAAAGTGGGTGCCATGGTTGCGCCTCTGCATACCCCTTCGGGGATAAAATGCGTGATGTTGTGTTGTGTGTGTAATTGTTTTATCACCAGCATTTATAGTTAAGATTAACATATTATATTATGATATAAGATAATTCAATTATGCGATAAAAAATAAGCTCCAAGGGGCCGCCAATCGCCATCATTGCATATAAAGTCGAAAATAATGAACCAATAAAATAAACGGTACTAGAAATAAATCAATGAGCAAATTGAATGATTGAAAACGTGCCATAATTTTCATTTAATTCGGAATTTAAACACTCAAAACTTTGCAAATGTTAACGCCCATACTATGAACCATACAACTTGAACTAAACGCAATTGAAATGACAAAAGCAATTTTAATTAGCTCGTGGACTGTCACTATTGTATCTGCACGAAATTGAGACTGGCGAGATAATATTATGTTATTATATCAAATGCATATTGAAATTTTATTACCTTCATTGCTAGTTGCAGCGATAGCCTGGCTGGTTGTGGAACGGACTACCGAGACGAATTTATGGCGGTTCAAAACACAAAGGCATTCAACTCAGACTTTTATAGAGTTATGTATTTTTTCTTTGTGAATTATCGCTTGCTTTAACGGCGAAGGGAAACATCGTGAGGAAACCTGCATATCTGAGAAGTTTTCAATAATAATTTTAAGGGTATGTGAAGTCTACCAATCCGCACTAGGCCAGCGTAGTGGACTAAACCCTAATCCCTTTGTAGTAGAGGAGGCCTGTGCCCAGCACTGGGACAGTATACAATACAGGGTTGATATTATTGTATATTATTTATGCTACAATTATTTTACTATTAATAATTATATGGTGTGCATCTAAATTAAGGCACGCGTCACACTGACTGTGCGAAATATTTAGTATATTAAGTAATTATTTCGCTTCTAAAATATTGTTAAAGTTCTAATGTATACGTGCAGTATTGGGAAGCAAGATAGTATAAAGTTTTTACTAGATTCGTAAACCGCCTTTCTATCCTTTAGAATTTTTTTTATTTTGTTTTAACATCTTATACCTTTCCCGTATCTGCCATATTGTGAATACACGATTTTTAGTATAATCTTAAGCGAAGGAAGCTAAAACATTCAGCCAACAATCCACATACAGTATTATAATTTTTCGTTTTACATAAAAATAGATTGTAGCAGTCGTGTCTTCAAAAATACAATCTTCTCACTCTGGTTAATGAGTAAAAACTTTTGTCTATATAAAGGTATGGCCCCGACTATTACACATTTCTTATAACCGAACAATACGTTCAAACATTATAAAACTATGTTAACATATTTTTTAATTAACGACCTTTTTAATGTAACCGCAACAACCTCTACAATATTATCTCATTTTAATTCTGATACAAAATACTTGTTTATTTCATCAAACTTTGTCCTTACAATTCTCTGAATTTCCAGACTGTTATAAATATTCAAGCTACAGGCTTCGGTTTTTGCTTATCATTATCTTTGGGTTAATGTAAATCGATTTTGGAGATAACATTTAACCCTTCAAAGGTTATTCTATTATCTGTGTAGTATCGAAACGAAATATCTATGGTAAATGTTGATCGGTTGTTGTTCTATCATGATATGAAGATATAGTAAAGTAACGGACGATCTTCTAAGAGTTTTAGTGTAGCTACAGCTGATAAGGTGTCCTTATTGGCCTGTTTTAAAATCTATTATGTATAAAGAAATATAGTATAAGTTTACATTTACGTTGTACTTTTAAGTTAATTTATTTTAAGACCATTTTAATGGTCCCCTCCCTAACCATGAAGGCTGCAGTCTTCGAAACATTGGAAGAAAATAATAGTATAAAAATTTATGATAAATGTTGATCGGTTGTTGTTCTATCATGACATGAAGAGATAGTTGTGTTTTTAGGTATTTGATTTCAAGAACTTTTGATGTGTTTGCAGCCTTTATCGTCACGGGGTGCTATGAAGGCAGTCTACTAAAAGTCGGGAACAAACTATAATATAAATAAATGCGTTAAAATTCATAAAATAGTTTTATTTCAATGTCCAACATTTGAGTAAACATAAGAAATCATTAAACATTTTCATGTCATGTCTTCGCTAACTCCATCGTTGAGTGACGACGCCGACAGAAAATATATATACGTTTTATATATTATATTTGTTGTTACACAATCTTATCTTATTTCACTGATAAAGAGAAAGTTTATGAAATTTTTGGTTGTTTGTATGTATGGTAGAAGTAAAGATACTACTGACCGGATCTAGCACATCTTTAGAACATCACGGAAATTTGATATTATGTGAAATAATGGACTTTTTGTACGATTTTAAAATAGCGATAATCCTAGTGCGTTTTATGGGTGCGAAGCGCCAGAAACACCTAGTGGATAAATATCTGTAATCCTCTAATATTATTACCAGCCAGCTATAATTACGGTGCCAGGCATACTTAATCGCACCGTAACACCGATGACATATAAAGATACATTATCAATTTTCTATTGTTTCTATAACCTGCTACAAAACGCCAATGTTTTCCATTCAAAACACGAGGAGTAACGACGTAATTTCCGCATCTACCTAATAACGGTATAGAAAATCATAGAGAAATAGAAAATTGGATCGACGTTGTAGGAACATTTATCCTCGCTCAGACATTCTAATTTCCGAGCGTTACCTCTTTTAAAATTGTGTTTGTAATCTCTTTATGCGTGACGGGTGTTTCATAGGGGACCTCTGGAATGGATTGTCTTGAATTTGTAATGAAGATCGCATGGTTTCCTTAGACATACGCTGATGTTAAATCAGGCAGTACTTGACCGAAAATCTGCCGCATAAGTTACGTTAAATATATAACAAAATATAGTCAACGTAAATAATATGAAACAAGCGAGCAATAAATTATATAATTAGAAAATCAAAAGGTCATAAAAAAATCGTACGCGCCACTTTAAATTCATAGCTAGGGTTAGTATGGTATTTTGTTCCAGATTTTATATATATTTTTTTTATAATTACAGTAAAACCAAAGGAAGTGATGTGGGGCGGGGTGCGCAGTGCGTGCACGCCTCGCTCCCGCGCGGCGCCCGCGCGACTCCTGCGCCGACACTCAGCGGAGCCATCGCCAGCCGCCGCCCGCCCAGGTACATCACCATTTTTCCGACAAATGTAACAAACGCAACCGAACAAACCGCTTGCACATTGGTATTTACCTATAATCATTAACAAGAAAAAGTTATTTGTAGTTTAACAAAAAAAAAAAAATATTTATAAAATTATTTGCAATTTTTTTTGTGTTGAATTTACCAATGATTTAGGAGTAGGTATACACTTAGATGTTTAATTTATTAACCACACAATGTTTAAGCTTTGTAAGTATATCTATTTGGTAAGGCTTTACTAATAAAAAATACTCACTGGTAGATATTGTTTGGGTCGACTCCTACCGGCTCGTTCATGCACATTCACCTTATATATCATCTTTGTCAGTTTCATCCATAATGAAATATAAAAATATCTATAGATAGCGATGCTTTACGGACTAAGAGAGCTAAAACTACTCAGAACAAGCCTAATTGCGTTCGAATTCACTTAGCATGGTAGCGAGCGCGACTTTAACGGTACTAAAATGTGTGCAAGAGAAAATGTTCAACCTTTATATAGAGATAAAGACTATATTATATTGAGTTATTTTGTACTATCTGTACATTTATTATAAGTAAGCTATATTATACTTAAAAGTAGAAAGATTTGTGAGTTTGTTAGGGCTAATCTCTGGAACTGATTTCAGATTTTTTTTACTAATAGGAAGCTTCATTACTCCCTAGTCATATAGACTTTTATTCTGGAAAAATATAAAATGAATCTTTCGTCGTGGAAACCTTCTTCAATCGGGCGAGGCCTCAGGCAAAATATATATCGTCGGCTAAGAGTGCTGAGCTGCTAACTCCATAATAGACAATTAGTAACAGGATAAAAAAAAACTGAATTATTATTTTATTTCTTACAAAATCTAAAAAATGAAGATCCCGTTGGTAGATATTTCTTTAAGCTTTATATATTTGCACAAAACAACTATTAACTATCAAATCATTTAGAATTATTACAGAAAAATGGAGTTAGCCATTTTTCGTTTTAGAAAATTAGATTTATATTGCTATTAAATTGGAGTTAGCATTTTATCACATTAAATAAATAATCTTAATATTTTGAGTATAATGCGTTTATAAAAAAAATATTGAACACATGCATATTACTATTAGTACCTATTCAATAATTATGATTAGTAATGAAATAAAACTTTCATAATAGTAAAAAATTGGATGGGAACGTCTGCTTTATCACCTGCAAGTCGTTATAAGTATTCGACGATACATATCGCACATCGACATTTGGATACACAAAACACTAAGAATCCCGTGTTTATTACGTGCTGTTAAAATATTTAGGTGTTGTCTTTTGATTAGGAAAATAAAATAAAAAGAAAATGTTTTTAACACGATTACATAATTTGGTGAGTAATTCGTCATGTAGCGTACATATTAAACACTATTCATTATATAATTGCTAAAATAACATTTAAATGAAAACTTTTAATCATCAAAATTCTCATTATCATCATCAGCCTATATGATATACATAGGCCTCCCCAAATATGCGCCATTTTACCCTGCCTACGGCCTGTCGCATGCAGTTCTTGTCCGCGACCTTTTGTAGATCGTCACTCCACCTTGCTTGAAGGCGTCCTACAAATACGTTTGCCGAGGAGTGGTCTCCACTCAAGAACTCGTTTACCCCATCAGTTATCGGTTCTTCGACAGATATGCCCTGCCCACTGCTACTTTAGTTTGCTAAACCTGTCTGCTATGTCGGTGACATTGGTTCTCTGACGGATGACTTCGTTATGAAGTTTATCTTTCAGAGAAACTCCGAGCATAGCACGTTCCATAGCTCGCTAAGCGACCCTGGACTGGTGGACCAGCCACTTTGAGCATTCACGTTTCAGCGCCGTAAGTTATGACAGGTAGGACGCATTGGGTGAAAACCTTCATTTTCAGACATTGTGGTAGAAACAACGAGAAAACCCGACGTAGTTTACCAAATGCGGCCCAGCCCAGCTGGAATCTCCTTTTAACCTCCTTCTCAAAACTGTTTGTTCCTAATTGCAGAATCTGCCCATGGTAAGATTATTCGGAAACAACTTTGAGAAGGTGGCCATTGACAATGATAAAACAGTCCTTGATCATAACTTTTGTCTTATCAAGATTCATTGTTAGACTTATTCGCTGTGAGGCTGATGCTAGGCTGAACACAGCAACTGTTGCAGCTCTTCCAGTGTTTCTGCCATTATGACTATGTCGTCTGCGAATTGCAAGTGCGAGATGTAATCACCATTTATGTTAATGGCCATACCTGTTTAGTCGAGAGTTATGAACAAATCCTACAGTACGCTTTTGAACAGTTTTGGGGATATGACATCCCCCTGTCTCGCGAATTAAATATCTATGCTCTCAAAGAGTTCAATATCACTGTCATTATCGGCCATATTATTTACTAGTTTGTCAGTGTAATCGTCTACGTCGTGTTAAATTCTTAAATATTTATTCTCGTATTTGATTGCATGATCGCAAACCTATTTCCATTTTTCAGCCCCGGTAATATTTACTTTTCAATGAATATTGTTTTACTGTAATCTAATTCATATCCTCGTTTCTAGCGGCTACATAGCCTTTCAGTCGAGACCACATATTTTAATTTGGATTAAAATCCGGTTGATAAGGTGGCAGTCACAACATAGTGTGCCCGTGTTCAGCAAGTAACTTGTCCACTGAAAATTCTGTTAACCTCTGTGTTTCAGTACCGAATTCGTTTAATATATTTTTCAAAGTTCTCCTTAAATTTCCAGTGGCATTTGCCATTCGTTCTTGTTGCTTTTTACGATAATTATTTACATTTTCATCCTTATATTTTTAATCTGTCGGCTTAGGTTACAAAATATGTATAAACATTATAGAAAATTTCGAGTGACTGATTGCGTAAAGGATTCCCTCGTTTTTTATGGATGTCATCGTACTTTTGAAAGTTGGGGTCTTTTATTTTGATTAAAATAAGAGAACTAACACTGGCTACAGAAATACTTTCCCAAAGATTTCACCAATCAATCAATGTGCAATGTTTATCGCTGGATATAGCGATATAAAATACCCAAAATTTGCTGATTTATTTGTAAATTTAATATTTATATATTTACATCGAAGTATGACTCGGCTACCCTTTACTGTATTACTTGGCCACGCAAATTTTCTCTCTTAACCGTGGATACCAACTATATCGATACCGGAAATTTCAATTGTCGTAAGGGACAAAGCATCACTTTTCAGGAGAGCCAAAAAACATATTTTTTTGTCTTAAATTCATTGTAACTTTTTCATTTGTAATCTGATTTTAAAGGTGTCTAGGGACCACTGATCTATTTTTTGTGCTCTTTCTATTAGCTTTATCCAAATTAACGTAGGGCCACTACTTTCAAAGATAGATGTCCCTTACATCCCACCAAAAATGAATAAAACGCCTATACACCCTTAGCTTAGTAAGGTTGCATAGGTTGTAAAGGACATTTTTACACAAATTAAACTAGCGTTTTAGGTAATAAATGTCACATTACCTAAATGTGAAGGGTAATAGAAGGTCCAAACTTATACAATTTTAAAAATAAAACCCTTACTACATTTTTATTATCTTTTTATTAGAGTAAATCGAATAATAAAAATAACATTCTAAGAACAAATCCAAGTCTTATAATGAAAAATAATGTTCCTGTATAAAAAAAATAAATAAAAAAAAATCCTAATCCAGTATTTGGTACAAACTTTCATAATATTTTTTCATATTTTCTAAAATAATATCAAGTATCAAAATAATAAGAAATTATTAACATAATACACAAACAATATTAATTATAAATCAATGGAATTTCTGGCACACTTTACCCATATTTGGTAACGAAAGATCAAATACTCTAAAGTATGAAAATACTTATTCATCGTCCTTAGCCTCCTCCGCATTAGTCTCGGGAAGAGCATCTCTACCGAAAGCCAAAAATGGTGGCTCTAGGTATTCCTTGTGAATACGCTTCGGTATAATTGCATATTATTGCATAATTTTTCAAATCATTAAATTTATCTACTGATATAGGAAGACGATTTCCATACAATGTCGGCAAAACTATGTTCTTGGGATCTTGGTTTTCTACAACTTCAGCAATTGTTTCTTCGTCTTTTCCTTTCCTTGGCTTTTATCTTTTACCTTGAAATTTCCCATTACTAAAAAATCCTTCTTCTTCTCTCACCTAAGGCTATTATTTGGGGATTTTCATCATTTTTCATAGAATACTTCACCTCTGCAATTTTATCTTTATGATTGTTCAAAGTCATTGTTCGTATCGTTTTTAAATGTGTTTTTGAGTAATTTCAGTGTAAATTTTAGACATCATATTATGTTCTGTTCTGAAATTATGTGTAGAAATGTTCCAAAATATTTTATGGTATGGTTTTGCCCGTTTTCTTACCGATACTGCGTATGCTGGCCATTAGCTTGTAGCCCAAATGATAATTCGCTTGGTCTCCCGTTCAATAACGGCATACATAGAATCAATTGGTATGTATTGATGCCTAGGTAATTTATAATATATCTGTACTCCTTGAATATTGACAGTAATTTTCAAAAATGACTGCGGTTAGTAGTTGTTATTTAGTTTTTATTCTTCCCTGGGCAAGAATCGCAATATAATAAACATTTTCGATGGAACGGTAATTAATTTTAAGAAGGAATTCACAAACACAAGTGGCAATATCGTTACCTCCACGTTTATCACGTCTACCACTCTCTCTATCTACAAGAAACAATGTCCAATGTTAGTTTGGCTCTCATAGAATGTATGTGCAGTTATAAACGGCATATTTTCTGGAGTAGTATAGAACCATGCTCTCCCCATAATATCGGGTAGTGAGCACTTCGTGTTAACCAAAAATTACTGTTAGTATATCTTTGAGATCAAATTCTGGGATCAAGTAAATATTAAATCTTTGATAGCTAGCTTTTTTCTCCGCAAATGAAAATCAATTTCCTTTTTTTCGTCCTTTCTTAACATATCTTCGTTTTCTTTTTTGTGCAGAGTATGCACTTGTCTTATTTTGGCGTATGGAAACGTATATTATAAATTATTATTAAATTTATAGCAATGAATACTTTCTTACTCATATGAATTTAGAATTTTCTGGACAGTTTACTAGATAGATTCTATAGAAATTTGTGATATTTCTATATTCTTGTGCCAATAAAAGACATTAACTATTCTTCTGGCATTAGTGCGATGAAACTACACATAGTGTTTTAAAAGAGTCAAAATAAGCTGTTGCTTCTTCACTATAATATTGATGCTTTACGTCTAGATCCTTCAGCTTTATTTATATAATATTCTTATGTTAGGCTTCTTCTACTTTCTACTAGTTTAGCATTTTTATCTCTTAGTAATGCTTGGTTATTTACATCTTACAATCTAATCTCGCCGGCATTGTGGTTCAAAAAATGCTCAAATAATCTTTGTCCTTTATTTTATGATATTTCATAGCATTTATCTGGTAAATACTAATATATAATTAATGTATAATTTTCTATAATATTTTTTTCTTCTCTTACTTGATCTAATTTCATTTCATTTTCAATCAATTTCAACTCAGTCCAGCATTCTTGCGTTTTTTTATGTAGTTTAACTTTGTTTGCTATTCTTAAGCGCATATTTAATGATTGACTTACTTCTTAATAATTTCGTTTTATTTTTCGTTATTTGCATGTTTTTGGTGAACCAGACTCCAGAACTGCCTAAAGAATAATCTTCGTCAACAGAAAGAAAATCAACGTGAAATTAAAATGTTTTTGCTTCACCTTTTTTTTAGTAGTAGTTCTAAATTCGACATCAATCGAGCTATTTACTTTGAGTGTTGAATCACACCATGGAGAGTGACCGGGAGCAAGGCAGAAGCCGATGTGTTGTGTAGGCGGATACTTCTTACTGCCAAGTGTCTGAACGTAATTTTTCCTTCTGGAAACTTTCCTTAATCCCAATCGTCGATCTTTGAAACAGATTCAATTTGATAACAACCAATGGTACGCATAGATAAAATGATGTAGGTATGTAAAATAATGTGAGAAGCTTTATCAATATAAGGTTCCGATAAAAGCACAGAGCCTACAAGCTGATGAAATCTTAGAGGTTCAACAACAATAACAACTGTCTCTCGCAAAACAGTCCTCGCTGCCGCTTCGGTAATATTCGATGCAACTGCAGCATAGAGCCCTCCTTGATGCCAAAGGATCTCTAAATAATTGCCTCCGATACCCGTGATTTAAGGTCGTAACGGACATAAAAAATATTAGACCTTTAAGCCCTTATTAAATTACGACATATATTATTGTTAACCGGGTCGTAACGGACAATAATAAGTAAGGTAACAAATATTACCAACTTGTTTTTGATATTGGAAAAAAAATTAAGGATGTAAATGCACTTTGCAATATAGTGGTCCAAAGTTACCTAGGTTATTTGGAAAAATGTACCTTAAGCCAGCCCGAAGTTTTTACATGTCTCATAAGACCTATTTTCTCAAATATTTAGCTTCAAAATATCAAATTTGTCAGGGCGTAAGGGATTTTTTTTTAAAGATAGAATTATTTCATATATACCAATCGATAGGGCTCGAAAAGCCGAATCCGGCAATATATATGACTCATTTTCGCCAAAATGTCCCTTACGCCAATTGAAATTTCCGGTATCGATATATAACTCATGATATAAATAAGTATTACCTATTTTTTGAGTTAAAACATGTACAAAAGTGTTATTAAAGCATAGAAGGGTATTGAATTGCAAAAAATAATTATGTCTAACTCCTTTAACATAACTTATTTCTAAGAAATAAAACGGGCTAACTCCCAAGCCTAGCAAGAGGATGCCAAATTTTAAGCTTTTATGTATTAACACAATTCAAAAGACAAAATAAACATAGAAAAATTAAAAAACAAGAATCACCATTGTTCAATAATATCACACACGAAGTAAAATTGTAGTTCTTCTTCATATAGGAGTTATGATGCCATGCCGCGGGAATTTGAGCTGCACATTTGCCCACAAAATGGCGCCAAATGAAGGAGTTAGCAAGTTTTACGCGAGTTAATTTCACATCCAAGGAGTTGTCAGATATTATTGAGGCTCAAAAAGTGACATTGTCGTGTGTTAGAGGCACTTGGTATGTTTTACGATTCTGTAGAGTTTTGCTCGCTCTATCTGATGATATCAAAACCTCATTTTCGGTAAAAATGGAGTTAGCAGCTCTGCACTCTTAGCCGACGATATTTTAGATGTATTTTTTTTTTATATGTCTGGATGTAACAATGGAAAAAACAAATCACTGCACTACGCCGTACTCGTCAGTAAGAGGTATTAGATACATACACTCGCGGTTTTTTCCCCGAAGAGCAAGGCAGGGGCGAAACTAGAGCATCCATAGCCGTGTGCATTCCGTCTCAGGTGATAAGGATCTGCGGCCGTATTTACCGCAAATTCTAGACTCCGGGCTGATAATAAGATATACCTAAAATCACTTTCCCCAACCGGAGATTCAAACCCAAGATCTCAGAACGGTGTTAATGCCGCGATAGAACTAAGGCACCGAGACAGTAATGTTAGGCAATAGAGAGCTTAACGTCTACTTAACTAATGGCTCGGATATGAGAGCTTTATCACTAGTATGCGAAACTCAGTATAGATAGGCACTAGCGAAGATTCCATATAATATTTCTGCCGACTTACCTCCCTTCGTATGCTTGTTTAGTTATTCATAATATTGATATTGTATCGACTGGCCTATTCAAAAATGTTGTCTCTAGGTATTTATAAATGTCAAGACATTATCTATTTCTTCTATATCCATAAAATATTTACTGGTGGCAGGTCTCTCATATGTGAGACTCCGCCTGGGTAGGTACCACCGCAATGTCTATTTCTGCCGCCAAGCAGCAGTGTGTAGTCACTGTTGTGTTCCGGTTTGAAGGGCATTGTAGCCAGTGTAACTACCGGAAATAATAAGACGTAACATCTCAAGTCTCAGGATGGCGAGCGCAGTGTAATACCAAACAATACTTTGTACCTACTTAATTCAAGGTGTTGATGGTGTTTCTACTGTTTATAAGCGGTCGTATCGCAGGCCAACGGCAAGCTCGTCTCGTCATTCAAAGCAACAACAAAAAAAGATACGCTTTCACGTTCTTTCATGTAGTTATAAAAAAACTTCAATAGATATCGCGTTATTAAGTTAAGAATACAAGAGCTCGCCAAATAAAAGCGTCTGAAAAGTTTTCCTAAACATTAATTATTGACTCAATTCTGTAAAAGAACAGTATTTTCCTAACTTGTTTACGTTTTTTACGTAAAGCGGTATTCACTTATACGTTCTAATGTATGAAGTTGCCGCTCCGTGATACCGCTAAACACCGTGATTTACGATCGGACCTCATAAAATATACAACACGAAATACTTTTTACGACATATTTATTCAAATAACATACCTTTTTGCCGTTTCGGCACAAGTTTTTTTGTTAATCTTGTGTGTGCGATAAATAAATTTTATGGGATTGTTAGCGAACCAATGCTGGGCATAGGCTTGTCTGAACTATAGCCCAGCTCGAATAGGTATAAAATTTAGTTTATTACGTCTAATTATAGTATCACAAGTCTTAGTTCCTTAGTGAGGATATGTATTAAATCTATGAAGTAAATATTATATTTTGAGTGTTTGTTTGTGTTGTTATATTTAACATATTCTATACATATTTTTTATATGTACACAGCAATAGAATGTCGACTGACGATAGATGATTAGCCCTCAAAAGACGACACAATTATGCCGGCCTGTTGAAACCAGATGCTCATGCTGATCCCAGAACGCGACACACTCACGTGAGCTACTATGGCGAGTTTAAATGTACGGCGGTCGCTATCCAGGCGGATATAAAATATATCCTACCACCACCAATGATTGTAAACCTCTCTCTTATCACTACCATAAATTTAACCCGTTATTAAAACTATTTCCAGGCCAACACCCCCATCTCCAACATTAGTGGCTCAGATTGACTCATCGGTCGCTTGTCTCTGGCTCCTGACTCCGTTGTCCGCTGGCACCGCGGTGGTCGCAGTCCTCGTCGCGGTCTCCACCAACAACTGGCTCCACACTGAAGAGAACATGCTGAACCCAGCTTACAACGGCACGGGAAAGTACGGGCTGGTCGCGAAGCAAACTGTCTCTGGATTATGGAGGATATGTCATACGGATCGTGAGTACCTTGAATCATAATACGTCATAATTCCAGCATCGTTTTATTTAATTTAAAAAAATATTTTAGTCAAACATAAAAGGAGCTAACATAGTAAAGATTTCAAAACTTCTACACATTAACTGTCATCGAAATATATTTTTTTTATCTAAAATAAAGTGACATGAAGTTTATTTTAGAGAAGAAACAAAGATTGCTGATAAAGACACAAAAGTTTAAAAGCAATTTGATTTTTTGGGTTACTTTTATGTTTAATTATTTATCTAAAGCAAAAAGGGAAAGTAAATATTAAACACAGACTAGGCTAAATATGAAGAAGTGCAGAATATGGCCGACTTTTCGCAATTGACGACTTCTAGACTACCTCTGTAAACTACGTAAACTAAGTAAACTATGAAAAAAAAAATGTTTCATGCAAGATCGGCAATGTATCAGTGTTTTTTAGGCCTTGGTGTGGTTTCCTTCGTTTAATTAGAAACTTACTTAGAGATCGTTCTTCAAAATACTAATTAGTGCCCCCGTCTACAGATTCACGTACAAAAATAAAAGCTAATCGGTCACCATTGGCTTGCCGTTATAAAAACACGTAATCGAGCCAAAATCATCCCAAGGCCGCTCACGCACAATATCAACATCTAACCAGCATTACAAGGCAGGTTCGAAACGCATACGCACATCGACACCTAGTTTCTATTGTAAGACAACTCGAAACGCAAACGTACAGAACATGGTATCTACCACACGCTCACAATAGCCTCAGTCGAAACTTCCGCGCGCTCGCGACAATGCGTCAGCGTTTCCGTCGCGGGAAGCGCATTGTGAGCCTGTCCGGCCCACTTCCATCCCATTTACCGAGCCCACTGGCCGTCCGTTACTAGTCCATTTCCTTCATTAAATATGCTTTTGTTTTCCGTTGTCAAAGTCTTTGTTGAATGTAAATCCTTTTTTATTGAGTTATTTTTGGTTTGTGCTTCTTTCTTTTTTTTAATCTGGTTGATGTGGTATTATAGTTTACGTATATTGTCTGATCTCTCTCCGGTCATGTCGGATTACTGTCTCACCGGACTATGAGAGTGAAGGAATAGAGAGTGTACTTGTGTATTGCGCACACACTTATGCACTATATATCTCCTACGTACTTGGCTGATATCTGTTGAGATTGAAAAAAATTGGTTACGTATCACTGATTTACTTATTGTGTATTTGGCTTAATATTACTGACTTGTCTTAACGTGACTACATGAGCAAATCATGTTTTCAAGTGTAAAATGCCAGCATTATGCTCCATTTGATGGTAAAGTCGCCTGTTATGATGAATCTAAATATGATTTATTTATCATTTCTTACTAATAAACAAGGCTCAGCTCAAATCTGTGGCTTTAGAAGCATCCTTTCATAATAAAGGTAGGAAGTATAATATATTTTTGGAAAACCATCCCCATAGGTCGACAAAGTCAGTCACAGGGATAGTTTGTTATAGAAATTGTAACGTATTTTTTTGTGTTTCAGCTGGCGGCACGGTGTTCCGATGTGTGGACATCCCCTATTTCCCCTTGTCACAGTATGCGCCTGATCCCAGCGACTCGACGAACGCAATACCATGTGAGTGAAAATGTGTCGAGTGAATTCTGAAGGACTGTAGTAACAAACGTGTCTGTAGAAAAATTGTGGTTGCCATGCATTCTCTTTTTACCCTATCTATGTCATTGGCG
This sequence comes from Manduca sexta, assembly GCF_014839805.1. Taxonomy (NCBI): domain Eukaryota; kingdom Metazoa; phylum Arthropoda; class Insecta; order Lepidoptera; family Sphingidae; genus Manduca; species Manduca sexta. The sequence continues at coordinate 12,016,379 of NC_051126.1, read as the reverse complement.
TAAGTTAAACATTGAACTTTATATCATATGTTATAAGATCCATAGTTTATTTTCGAACATAAATTAATGTTGATGAGATCTAGAATATGTCATTGGATACATATAAAAATGATTCATAAATGTCAAAACTTATCATACATTTATGCATCAAATCATTCAAAAATACAAAGAAACAGGCGGTTTAGATATATTATAACAAAGAGACAAGCAAATGACATACTCAGCTATATACTTATATCATCACTAAGTAGTCCTTGAATTGCAGCCACCGTAGCGTAGAGGGAGATTAGCCAGCTGTGAAATGAGAATTCCTGGGTTCAATCTTAGCTCTATATGTATAGGTATGTTATATAGTGAAATGACCAGCAGTTACTAAACATTCTAACGTCCTTCAAGGAAACGTCTTTCTGCGAGGTCCAGACTATGTGAATTTGTACGTTGTCCCTAAATACATAAAACATTTTTTTGTATAATTTTAAGTGGCACCAAACGAAATTATTTAAATTCTATACTGAGGCCCCAGAAATCCTGCCTCTTTTTTTCCACGCTCTAAGCTCTTAAGACAAACTGCTTTTGTAATAACCTTGTCTTAGCTTAATCCAATTTCTCATGCATCACGTGTTACATTTCAGATGTGGTGACGCGATCTGCAGCTCCGCTCCTGCTCGCTGTATTCACGCAGGCAGTTGGCGCGCTTTGCTGCGTTCTTGGACATTGTGTGAAAGGGCGTCGTCTCTGCACCTTCATAGCTGGAGTCATGTTTATTATATCTGGTAAGACAGACCACCTTACTTATCGCGAGCAAACAAAACATTACTGTAAAATTGTAATTTTAGGTCCAATTTTCTTTGTATGTCTGAGAATCTAGTCATAAAGTATTGATTAATTATGATGTAAATGAATTTCATTATTTACATTGTGGATTAAAGACAATCTAGTTTTCCAGACTTACTAAGGTTTAATCTTGCAGATTCTTGCGTCGATCTTGGCTTTCAAGAACATTATTCTTAAAGCATCTGTTACGATATTCCATTAAATTATATTTTTTTCAATTCCAGGTCTGATCATGTTGACCGGGATAGTCATGTACATATCGGTATTTAAATCGCAAGTCGGCCATAAGCTACGCTACATGACTTACTTCGACATGCCCAGGATGTCGTACAGCTATGGCTACTCCTTCGGTCTGTACATCAGCGGGTTCATAGCTGCAGAGCTGGCTGGGACCTCGGCGATATTCCTCTTCCTCCAGTGGTATCAAAAGGACTGGGTCACGGAGCTAACAGAGAAAGCGAAGGCAGACTGCCGAGCATGGGACAGGGAGTACGCGTTCTCAGAGTTTCGAGAACGTGATTCGACGTTACTAGAGAGACGAATGATGAAGAGGGACACGTACCCGCCCACAGGCTCGTCGACCGCGACGCCCCATGAGCGGCGCCGCTTCGTTTTTGACGGCGATGAGCTCCCACATTGTTCCATACATAAGAATAGAAGAATAAACTTAAGTTCAGCATCATTAAAAGACCTGTCTTCGTCAACGTTGTACGGGTTCCCTGCGGCACCGAGGCCCACGGCCTGCGACAACTACTTCGAGGAGTTCAAAGAGGTGCCTCAAAGTGCGAACACTCTCAGCGGACTTAGGAGCGCTTCGATATTCCAATCGCAAGCGTCGGTGGCGAGCGGGAGGTTGTTGGACACGTCGGCGGTGGAGCCACCGCCGTCGCGGGAGGAGGAGCTGGTGACCTTCGGTGCCGGAGCTAGGGGAGGAGGGCACGATGACCACCACCCCACGCGCCACGACCGCGGCGTCGGCACAGACCCATACCGTAGAACGACACCCGTTTGATCCAACGTTCCCAACCATACCATAAAGCATATCGAGAAGTGATAAGTATGATTGTAATTCGTGTGTTATCCAATATATCGGATGTAGCGGTACGGACGGTCAAGTGTCTTTCGAATTTACGAACTTAACATGTGACTTGTGTTGATAATTTTGATTGTTACGATTCCTTAAAATAAACACTGCCATTTGTCTACTTTTTTATTATTGGAATTGCTGTGCATGTTTCAACATTTCATTCAAAATGAAAGATTTTGGTTTATTAGGCTACTAGCGAGTCAAAAAGTCTTGCTCATTTTCGGTAGATGTCGCTAGCTTATGCAATATTCGAAGTTAGCAAACTCTATTTTCCTCTGTCAATAATAACTCCTGAGTTAAATATTTTATAATAATTAGAATTCACAATATTATTATCATTAGAAATATTAAATAGGCGTCATAAAGCGAATCATCTTTCACGTTTCGTATACAATATACTATCTCATATTTCGTACTGAATGAGAAATATAATAGAGTGCATGCACAAAATAAAAAAAGGTAATTCCGATGGTTAATTCAAAATGCACTATGGGCTTTTTAATTTCTTTTTATATTTTTATAGGTATATTTTTTCGATTATCAAAATGAGCTATATTTAAATAATATACCTTTTGGCACTCTTAGAATTCGAAACTTGATTTAAACCAATACATAGCCATCGTGAATTGCTAAATAGTAAATGAACAATTTGCTGGTACGGATATAAAAATTAATGCAATATGCAAGATAATATTAGTGATATAGATGTTGTAAGAGAAGAAAACAATAATCCTCCAAACGCAACGTAAGCATAACATTGTATAAGTTTTTTTTTTATAATTATAATGTTTAAAACAAGACAATTGGGTTATGAATATTTGAATTCAAAGCATCATACCATGATATGATTGGATTAACAAAGATATGTAAGATTAGTAGTCCAAGCTAAGTTCGTCAAGATATTTTCATGATGACGGCTTGCTAGACCCACCATAATATACCATTTTTCATGTTACATAAAAGTGAGTTTCGTTTGAGAATATAGGCTAACAATTATTCAAAACAACGGAATAATTTTAATACTTTTAGGCATTAATTTTTAAATGCCATAATACCGCTAGTACTGAGTAGTTTTAAATTAAAATCTCCAGGGAAGACGATACACCACTAACAATAAAAGAGAGATTCCAATATTTCTTTAAAACATCTTGGCGTGGTGTTGTGTGCGTGATAACTCCTCTTATATTTATACCATTATTGACGCCATTTCCACCAGAGGTAAGTCTACGTCTTTACTTAGTTGACAATTTATTTCTATCCCAAGAGTTACTTGCCCTTTTATCTAACTCTAATAGCATATCATGGAATCACAGAAGTCTTTACATAGCGTAGTGATGAAACAAGTATAATATCACTTCTCAAATGTGATATCATGACTACTAATGAATAGTAATCATTATCAGGAACTTTAATAACGGAGCACTTTGTGGGACTGAAGCGCAGTCCTCATGACACATTTGATATTAAGTTTTAACATCGTTCATGATAACACAAGCATGTATGCACATGCTTTAATTTCTTTCAATTTGAAATACATCAATTCTGATTTGACAGTATTCGTCTTCTGTGCTATTATGACTCTTTTAGAAATACCAATGGTGTGCCTACACTCTGATGTTGATGGCGATATACTGGGTAACAGAATGTATTCCACTGGCCATCACTTCATTCCTGCCTGTAATGATATTTCCTCTAACTGGTGTTATGGATACGTCTGCTACTTGCCGATGCTATATGAATGTAAGAAGTAGTTATAATTCTAAATTATATACATTTTTCATATTATAAGGTAAATAAGTACATGAGTTATCCGGTAAGTGATTATTATTACTCAGAAATAAAGACATTCCTAAGTGCGTTGCTGAATTTATAAAAAGGCATGTGAACTATAAATAGGGGATATTTCGGGTAGTCAAGAGTATGGTGACAGTGTGGTAATAAAGATTGTAAAAGAGTATGGGCTGGTCTGCATTAAAACGGTCATTTATTCCTAAATTACATACCATTCAGAATTCTCACTAGAATAAATTGTGTGACATTATTTTGCGATTGTTACTCAAGGATTTTAATGGTAAGTTTTATAATCAATGATTTTAGTTTCAAATAGGACCACCACAATATTTCATTTAGGTACTTGAAATGGGTTATAATTTTTCCTATGTTCCGGTCACGCTTATATTCAGCTTCTTCTTATGGCTAATGATGATGAATAACTTTTAAGCAGTATTTACTAGAAAACTATAAAAACTACATAAACTCGTTGTGTAAAGTACTTTAAAAATTTTAGGATACTATCATTATGTTCGTCGGAAGCATGGTTCTTGCTTATGCCGTAGAACAGTCTGGTTCCACAAAAGATTAGCCTTATCAACAATACGAGCTATCGGCTACTCTCATTACAGGTAACTTAGGGAGTCTAATATCACAAATCCTGGTTTCCGTATATGCAAAAGCTACTACAAATTTAATGACAAGGCCAGTCATTCGCCCGATGTCAACAACACAGAACTCTGAAATAAATATCCTACAAAACACAATAAGGCACTAGTTTTACTTTGGGTTTCTATTAATATAGCACACATCATTTTGTGCATGGCATAAAGATTTGATCCAGAAAAAAGGCTACTTATTGCCAAAAAATGTAAATCTTCCCGCGAGATATAGATTGGCTCAAGATAGTCATTTGGGCAATACCAATTAATGTTAACAAATTCAATCAAAAACCTACGGTATAATAAGGTTAACGTTGACTATTTCTAGAATATTGTTTGCGATGTCGTTTACAACCATGTTCGTATCCATGTGGATAACCAATACTGCAGCAACCACTATGATGGTGCCTATTAACTTTGCGTTGTTGAAGGTTTTTGAAGATGTAAGTATAATATGTATATATCATTCTCTATAATCTCAGGAGTATACATTTCTAAAACTTCAGGTAAATATAACGAAATTGACATCAGGATTGTCTGTGGGTATACAGGGCATGTCATACATCAGGTCATGATTTTGTAATAATGTTATTATTGTTATATTTGCCTTGATGTAGATGTATCATAGGACATGTACGTTTCTATTACTCTGAGACCTCAAGTCAGAGTTTTAAGTCCATCCGGAAGAATCTTCTGGCACAATCTAGGATTGGCATTTGTGACGTAACGTACTTCTACGATTTGTTTAAGATTATTCCTAGAATTTATCTGTCAAACTGGACGTTCAAATTCATTATTTTCCAGCAAAATTTGCTTTCGATTTACGAAGAGGATGCGAGCGGAGACCGAATCGCCACGGACATCACAACATGTTATTTTTGCACGGCTACATTTTCAGCAACTATAGGTTTGTAAAAAAAAATTGAAAACACTCTGTGTCTAATTAGTTACTAATTACGCCTAGTACATCTGAGAGGTATCTTAACTTTATAGAGAAAATAGCTGTTTTCTACGAAAACCTTTTGATCCCATAAACCTAATCTAATGTTTCTATAGCACAAAATCATCAAACAAGTGATTTACTAGACAACATCTAGTACATTAGCTCTTTACAGTAAACAAAAAAAACTTTAACCAAATAATTTATTATAGGCGGTATCGGAACTTTAGTTGGCACAGCAACAAATTTGGTGTTCAAAGGACTTTTCGCTAAGTACGTATTACGTATTTATGAAGAAGAATTTAGATAGATAACATGAAATATTTCTTAAGATATAAACAATTTTTACTAAATTCTATCTGGTAGCTAATATTCATATAATTTTCAGAATTTAAATAGAAAGATTGTTGCTTTACTTGGTCTATTTGTCATTTATTATATCCATGATACTTCAGGCCATAGAAATGTATTTACTGTAATTATATTATATTTCATTGTATTTGAAATACATTGAGAGCTATTTATATTGAATACCAATTTTTTTTCTAGAGCATATCCCGATGCCCCGGAGTACTTATCATTTCCGAATTTTTCAATTTTTGCGATACCATACATGGTTATAATGGAGCTGGCCATGTATTTATTGATGCTAGTGAAGTATGTGGGATTCTTAAGGTTTGTCTAAAATTGTTTATAATGTAGACGTGGGAACAAGCAGTATATGCAAAATCCATAACATTAGAAGAGAGCATATTTTCGAAAAGAAAAGGGAAATGAGGGATGAGTGTTCGTAAAGCCGTCCGTAAATTACAATATATATTTAAGACTGAAAGAACTTGTGAATAAGCAGTCAAAAAAGTGATTATGGTAGCGACTCTTGCACTGCACTTGAGTCCACAAAAAAAACATTTGTAAAAAAATCTTTAAATAAATAATAAATATATTTATTTCAGGCCAAAAAGTAAAGCAGCAATCAAGTCCAAGCTGTCCCGGAAGGAATAGAAGCTGCCAAACGCGCTGTAGACGTCGAGTGGGAGAAATTAGGGAGAATTACATTTTGGGAAATCGTACGTTATTTAGGAATAATAAATTATTTATTATTCTCTTGTTAATCTTATTGTTGTTCGCATAAGTAAATGAATGGCTTAAAGACGAATGGATATTATATGTGAAGAGTTCAACTAAAATATTGCGAATTGATTGTAAAAAAATATTTTTACGTTCTAGATGGTGATAATTCTATTCGGCGGCGCTATAGTGATGTTTTTCTCCCGTTCACCACAAATATTCCCAGGCTGGGGTGATAAAATAGCCGAGCACTTCGATATAAAGCAACCTAAATTGTATGAGTTCATTAAAATTTTAACTTAGCTCTCATTCACTAGTTTGATACTCTCATTACAGTAAGGAAAGCAAATTGTAATTTATAAGGTTCACTTTTTTGCAGTATATTATTATTGGTCTTATTTTATTTAATAACCCTTATTTTTCCTTATTAAAATATAATAGAAGATTGGACATACCTATTCATAAGTCACCTTCTAATGGACAAAATGATGTTGTTAATTGCGCTAGAGTATCAATGTGCTTTGACGAAATGACTTGCCTTTTCATAATATTATGCGTCTAAATACGAAGTCACACGTATTTTAAAATGTCAATTTCAACAAGGATACAGGCGATCGGAGCTAAAACTAAAATAGCAGCCTCTTGTACCAGTCAAATGAATATAATATCATTATCATCAAAGACAATCTGAAGTCCTCTGCTGTCCTCTACTGAACATTGGTTTCCCCTAATAACATTCTAGATAAATCTGTCAAAATGAATGTCTACTACAAGTTTATACGTAGTTGATAATTATAATCGATGTGATTTTAAACATTAGAAACATTTCACAGCGTTCAAGATTCGGCGGCTGCTATGCTGGTGGGATTTTTAATGTTTCTTCTACCATCGCATTTAACCATATTCAAAAATGTAAAGCGAAAAGTAAAATATATTTTGTAACGGAATTTACAAATTAGGGCTAATGCTGGTACTCTGTTTACTTACTTTAAGTGACGCAATAGCAAGGTGTTACTACATGCATCCTTCACTAGCACATAGAGATAATTATGTATTCTCTAGTGTTACATCTATTGAACGAGAAATTATCTGTTTCTTGGCTTCATTCAATAGTAATCATCACTTATGAACAGCCTGTGCTAAAGGAATTGGAGTAGCATTGCCGATCGCGAAAATGAATCGTGATTAAGCAATAGGAGTATTCAAGTATCTATTAAACGTAGTTTTTCATCGGTCTTTTAAATTAGTACGCGCTGTCAATACTATAATATTGAAAGTGCTCTCTTTCTATTTTCCAGCTTATGGTGAGCTGACGGATAAACCAATTCCTTCGGTTCTGCGTTGGAAAGAAATGAACGAAATTATGCCCTACAGCTTCATGTTTTTG
>NC_051126.1:11984612-12008131 GCF_014839805.1 Manduca sexta | reverse complement strand
CATCGAAGTAAAACAATTCTCGGATTTTATCGCTTTTTTTATATTTTATAGTTTATATAATTGTCTAATGTAGGATATTGTAACTGAATTTTCGGACGATTAACACCTCAGTCTGGCCCGTGGCCCTTAGGATAAAGTCGTCAAAACGTCGGGTCGTTCCGTTGGTCACGCCATCACGCGTGAACGACTGGACCGATTTCATTATATATTTTTATTGTGTTTGTTATTGTCGGGATAAGGTTCGTATGAAAGAAAAATATAATAAATTGCGCGGAAAATTAGAAAATTTAAGAAATCTTAATGAAAATATTAATTTTATATAACTGTCAATTGTTTGAAATAACTGTCAGCGATTGACAGAATGCTCGCTGCAAATTCATAGTTAAGACGGGACAACGTCTATCGGGTCAACTAGTCAAAGTATAAAAAACCCTGATAAAAACCTAAAACTAGTTTTATTTCTATGTTTTTTTTTTTTCAATCATTTATTGCAACCTGTCGTGACATTTGGCGATATTCACAAGATATAATATTATTGAGATGAGATTATATTTCGAGAAAAAAAATATATCCAAACAAAGCTGCGATCAAAATTTATTGTAACAAAAACTTGCGAATTTTACCCAAAACTTCGCAAACGTTTCAGAACACGCAAATAACATTTGACCCGAAAATAACAAAAGCTCAAATCTTAGATCTTTGATCCTCATAAAACTTGAACACGACTTTCGGTTCAAGTATTAACATACATACAGCTTTGTTTCCTATTTTGTTGTTTTTCGTATTTTCTGAAGGCTTTCAGCTTGTTCTGCAATATGGTTGGGTTCTGAAATTCTCGCTAGACTTTGCATAGATGTAAAATAAAATGTTTTTGCGAAATAAAACGAATGTTGGAGTTTTTGTTTATGCAGCACTCTTAGAATGGTCAAACGCGACTCGCAAGGCGATGTCGTTTAATTTTGAAGTTTGTGATTGGTCGAGAGACCAATGCGTCAGTCACACCCAGTGGCAACGAATCACATTAAAATGACACGGAGTCAAGTTGTATTTTTTGCTACACCGGAAGCACACAGGTTGTTTTTCTTGGGCTTCGAGTCGCCCTTGCAGAGTAAGTGTGGAAAATAAACAAGGTTTTCCGTCGAATAGGAACTTATATTTTAATAGAGTTAATATGTTAGACAACCGTATTAGACTAGCACACATTGCTTAGTAACAGTACATTGTTATTTTATTCCAAATACAATAATTCAAAAGATACATACTATTACGCGGCCAGTTTACATTACATTATAAAAAAGTTTGTATTTGTCTATGCAAACCACAACAGTTTTTTAGGAGAAACTTTATATCACACTAGGTGTTGCTCGCGGCTTCGCTTGGGGACAAACCTTTCTCGCTACAAAAAGTACACTCCACTTGTTAAAAGCCAGCACGATCCGTTTAAAAAAAATCTTTATTTCCCATAGGATTAAATTAACGGGATGAAAAGCCCAAGGATTAATCCAGGTCATGATATATCCGTGTGTCGTATTTCATCCAAATCTGTTGAACTGTTTCTGCGTTTACTTCTGACAAACATCCAAACATTTATACAAAATTTGTATTTAAAATATAAGATAGAATATTTTTTTAAATTCGAAGATGCATTGTATTTGAAAAAATAACAGTATAGTATGATAATGTAGTACATTCAGGCAAAGTCTACTCAATTGTAGGTCCCTATTAGCTAGATAAAAAAATATGTCATATATAATAATTGTAAATCTTGTTTAATTTACATATAATGTAATATTTGGGAGTTTATCACAATTTTACTGAGTACTATGTCCTGTATAAATCTCTAACTACATTGCAGGTCCGCTTTAAGCAAAGATTAATCTCACCTAGTATACCATGGAGTACTAGGGTACAGTGTGGACTATAGACTGCTGTTCCAATTCCAATTCTAATTTGTAGTGATTAGCTATCTAGACTAATGTTATTCATTCCTATCAATGTCACTTTCATAAAGCGGCTACAGATTAAAATAGTAAGACAGAAATCTATCTACCCTCGTTATTGCAAGCAAGTATATTGGAGAAATGTTTCTCTTGCGTTCGACGCATCAGTAAGAATTCGACGGTTCACGTTCCCGAACGAGTTATTTTTGTCTTAAACGCTGTCAAATTAACAGATGGGCTCGCTCCACGGAGATCTATAATAAATTTGATGCTTTATCACTTCGAACATCACAAGCCGCTGAATTAAAACTGGAAACTGCACTGACACAATGTACAAACAATAAATGTTATAATACTTCGCTCGTCTTACTGAAGGGTCACGAGGCGTATGCTCTTAGATATATTCTTCTAACAAAGATATTTGAATAACTGTCTTATATATTAGCCATTTTTATTTCTTGTTTAGTGTAGTTTAAGCTGCTTTATTAAGGTGGTGAAATTTATTAAGTGAACCTATGAGTTCCATATTTTGACATCAATGCTTGTCAATCTTGCTTGCACTTTAACAGAAATTATTGTTCTAAAATTCTTCAGTTCGTAGTTCGTCATTTCATGCCTCATATGCGTACTGACAGCTAGCATAGTCTGTAAATTTGAAGTCCTAATTCGGCTCTTAGATCAAACCATCATTGTCTTTTGACATTTGACAATAGTTCTCCATACACTCAACACCAAAATGACATGATTATTTTCTTCTTTAGATAACAATGGAGACGGACAAAATGTCGACGGCGTCTTCAGTAGGGGCGGAGCGGAGACCACTCCATGCAAGCGCTGGTGATTGAAAGGCGGATACTGTTCGCTTGCACTGTGCTGGTGGGGCTCTGCACATTCTTGTGGATAGCAGCAGTTTGCACGGAGAAATGGGTGCACATAGAGGGAGGGAATGGTGAGTATGCTTTGTTTCATGATGGTACAACATTTATTCTTCAATGGAAATAGATTATCATAGGTGACTTTACGTCGAATTTTTTTATCAGATGCAACAACTCGTAAAATATAGATCTTGACATTCGCATGTAGGAACAAAAATTCGTTTGCAAAATAGCACATAGTCGCTCACATCTAGTCGATTCGTTAAAATGGATTCTCCCTAATTCATCACTACTTTCGTATTCACACCGTTTACTAACAGCATTGTTTCCATGTCAGAATCCATTCAAAACGCGTTGCGAGCCCGCAGCGTGTTCGCAGCGCCTCCACTTCGCTGTGAATTCGTTTGCAACCCGCTATTGTGATAGGTCTCTTATTCCGTTTTCCAATTATTGGAAATGTCGTGGTCATACCTATGTGTCTCGATAAATTTTTGTGACATTATGCTTTTGCGTGGCCCTGAGAATATGGATTTTATATTTTATTTTTTAATATTTTCCTTTTGTTTTTTTTATTTTTTTTTATATTTGCTTCAAAAATGATGTTTATCAATTATATATTGAGATTTTAGGTTATTTTGAATGGAGTACGCTCAGGTTCTTTACCATTTCTGAAAAACTCTAGTTAATACAAAGCTACATTATATTTTTTAAACAATTTAAACCTTTCGCTCAATATTTCACTATAAGCCTATGTAGCAATAAAAATAGTTTTGAACCTCGCACAATATAACCTTCCATTCCGAAACACATATTTATTATTACAAAATCTAGTATTTTTTAAATTTGGAACTTTATGTGTTTTGATTACAGTTCGAAAGGTAATAATCAATAGCTTTAGGCGATACTTCTTCTATAGGGAAATACTCTTAAGCAAATAATAAAAAATAACTATTTTCAATTCGTTTAGTAGTATTGTTGAAACAATTATCAGTTTAATTGAAATTATTGCCGCAACATCAGACTTTGGTGTAGTTTGCCTAGGCGCGTGTTCACTCCTTCGTGTAATCCTGGGTCCTTCCACCGTAGTATGAAGAAACATCTTAGTAGGCCGGCATGATTGTGTCGAATGACATGAGATAGCCATCTGTTGCCTTTCGGTACTTTATCAAGACAGCATTGCCTTTACCATCAGATGCAGTGAAGTCACTTTGCTGTGCTAAAATAAAGAAAAACAGCCTATTGTGTTATTGTGCAACATTTGACAACGTTTGCGCAGCGTCTATTCTTTCGAGTTTGATTTCAAACTTACAGAAACTTAACATTGAAGTTACTCATTTAAAATATATGTTTACTTAAATTATTTTTTTCCAAACCTCTTTTCAATTGAAATGATACGACCACTGCTTCGAAACGTGTTATCATTGTGAAGAAGCGGCAAAGGCTCAGAACAACAACTAAAGCCAGGCGCAGGCAACTTCCTTAGCAACACGATCTGTAATAAAAATTAAAAATATCAAAGTACCGACATAAATATAAAATAATGTGCTCAATAATTATTCGAACGATAATACAAAAATACCTACTCTTGTCAATTCAAATTAATTCGTTCCTAGAACCTGTTGAACGTCTAATTGCTCGAATGAAAGCATATTCCAGTCAGATATTAGAATTGGATGAGCAATTCACCTTAATGACGATGCCATTTGTAATACCCGAGGCGTAATTCGCACAAACATAATTTCAACAGATTATGAATCGTGCAAATGAAACATAAACTATGCATTATTATATTATAACCGGTTATAATGGAATTATTGAAATTTATGCGAGTGAACGTATATTAGTATGTAAATATTTGAGTAGTAGTTGCTTTTCATCAAAAGCGACGATAGCCTAGTAACTAGTTGGTTGTAATGGACTGCCGAGACGAATTTCCTCAGGTACAAATTCCAAGGCCACACCTCTGACTTTTTTTTAAAATTATGTGTGTATTCTTTGTGAATTATCGCTTGCTTTAACGGCGAAGGAAAATATTGTGAGTAAACCGCCATATCTGAGAGGGTGGGTTAAATCTACCAATATGCACTATGGCAGCGTGGTGGAGGGCTGATCCCTCTCACTAGTAGAGGAGGCCCATGCCCAGCAGTGGAATAATATATAAGGACTCTGGTGTTTAAAAAATACTCAAAATACTTATTCCTGGTAATTAGAAAAAATATTTCCAATTATATATAATATTTTACAGTAAACTTTCAAAACATATTATAGACATGTCCAAAAAAATTTAAAACCTCGTCAAATTGGGGTAATGGAACTTTCTTGTGCTTCAAAACGAAATGGGCGCTCCCAAAGCAGATTTTTTTATTTTCCTGCTATTCTATTTCTGCATCATCCAAATAGAACTATCTACTTTAACATGTTATAGTTAATGTACTCCGTGCACATGCAAAGAACCCATTCATATTCAGATTTGGCGCAAAACCATCACATTGACATTAATCAATCTTGTTATAGAAAGGCTATTAGAAAACCCAGATGTCTAGAATTGGCTTGTTTACGTCCTTCGTGATTATTGTGCGATTAAAATTAACATTGGTGTGCAGTAAGATTGTGTACTGAAGTTTGATTGTATGCGTTCGCAAAAAAAACTGGTAAAAGTTCTGTTATGCGTGTTTATTGTTATATTGTATTGGATCAGCCTATGATGTCCCAATTTTGGGAAAAGTCCTCCCCAAGATCCTTCTATGAATCACGATCCTGCGTGTTTATATTATGGACAACTACTTTTTGAATCTGAACATTTGGAAACTCTCTGGTCAAGATATTGAACAAAGAATCTTACTGGGTTTACAGTCTACCATCATATACTAATTAGATACACTTATAATAAGACTAGGCGATAAACATAAGTTATGTAAAGCTGGCAATTATGGGTAAATTACTCCTTACCTACTATTTTCTCAAAATATTTTTTTTTTAGAAATTTCTTACCATCTTCACTCGAACTGCACAATCCACCTGAAATAGAACATTCAAGTTGCAAATCGGATCTGAACTCCGAACACAATTCACCGACAAAAGAATCATTGGCAAATACCACTAAACTACAAACAGCTCTTGGCAACGAAAGAATAAAATTGAAAGTTTAAGAGGGCCTTGGCACTGAACAAGGCGATATAAATTGGCAAAAGAGACGGAATGAATGAAACATTTGTTTTGTTTAAAGACATGAATTACTTATATATTGTATGACTCATGTTAATTAATGAGACGAAATTTATTTTGTTGTTTCTTCAAATCCAGGGTGCCTTTAAAGGAATGTTGGAAAACATAAAATTTATAGTTCTAAATTTATTTTAGGTATATAACTTCGACAGTGCCAAAATTCACGTCGTCAACATGTTATTTCCGAGAAATGTACTTTTGACATAGTCGGACAGACACGAAGACAAATAAAGCGATAGTCAACGAGAAGTCATTAGAAACACATTTAGCTTTTGCGTATCGGAACAAAGATTTATTATTCGTGTCTGATTATACGAAACTTTTCAACATGTAGAAGCATTTTACCAAAATCGTTTCGACAATTTAGCGGATTTATTCGCTGTTTATAAAGGAGAACTTATTTTCTATTCTCTGCATGACAGAATAAATACATAACGTATTTTTATTGGTCCTAATAAAGCATTTAGCAAAAACTGTCACTCTTAACCTTACTCATTCATTCATCTTTGTATGGTTTGATCTGGAAAACTGTAAATATGTAGTATAATTGAGTACGTAAATTTGACTGAACCCTGAACATGGCTTATTAAAGCCATACCTAACACGTCCAATTTGTCCCGATCTGGGTCAATTTCCGGAACGTTACACCCACCTACCTATCTGTAGTTTGAAATTCCAACGTCAGTCAACAGTTCTTTTTTCAAGGCTGCTTTAGGAATTTCAATTAAAAGTTTGCAAATAGAAATTCCGTGCAAACTACTAACTAAAGTGAGCTACTATTGTCACTACAATCCTTCACTGCCTACGGTTGTACGCTTTTGTTGACCGTACACAATAGTTAGAACAATGTCAAACTCGATAAGCCCGGACAATGGTTGTTGATTGTGCGTACCTCCACAAAGCATTGCAACCGCCTAAACTGTGACCGGAACATGTTTACTCTAGAACTGAGGCCTTCGGTAAACAGCGAACTGCCACTTACAGCTAATCCCGTTGTTTGTATTTAATTACAGTAATAAACTGTAGACTTCACAAAGCATTTTATACGCACAAAGAGGATTGGAGATGTTTAGGATTTCGAAGTTTTGGAACCAGTATTCTTTCTCGAATCATGTTTGAGTTATAAATATATTTATTTTACTCTACCCTACTGCACCTAGATAAGTGAAGTGGGTTCCAATAGAATGTCAACTGATGATAGATGATTACCCTTCGACAGTCGATACAATTATGTCGGCCTTTTAGAACCGAATACACTCAGGCTGATCCCGGAACGTGACACTTACGTGAGTCACTATGGCGGGTTTTAATACCTTATGTACGCGTACGGTCGCTATCCGAGCGGATATACACTATATCCTACCGAAATCAATTTTATTTTTATTCATATTATTATTTAGACTATACTAATCAAAATTATATCTGTTTTAAATTCATTATATGGAAAATCAAAACAGAAGTTTAATAACACGTTGGCTAAATACAACTAATGCACAAATAAAACCTCTTAACCTTGTAATTCGCTCTCAAATACACATACATTAACCACATTTATGAAATCAAAACACGACACGTTTATCCATCTAATTCTATTGACTGCCTTGTCAAATAATGTTATCAATACAACGTAAACATTGATATAGATTATCGATTGCGGTTCATATTTATTGGAGCTGCCACATGTGGGAAAGTGCGACGTTACATCGCGCGCGCGGTTTTTGTTTATTTTAAGTACATCGAGTGATTTGTATGTATTGAGGAAACGTTACATGCGCGTGTATTTTGAATGTATATCTTTAAATTGTTAGCTGTTTGCGTTTACGTTTTTTCTGAGTTCCGTAAGGGACTGCCGATTGATTTGTCTGGCTTTAATTGCCGTATTTATGGCGTTTCGTTTAGCACTGACAGCTTTAGAGGTAATTTTAATAGGATTTAACGACCTGTTTGGAGTTTCTCGTATATTTAAATGGGTAATTGCAGGTTCAAAATTAGTTGCCACTTGAATATTGCTTAGGTTGTTCCAGTGTTAATGTTTTGGCGGAATGATGCTGACAGATTTAGTTAAAATATCCCTTATTGAGTTGAAACAGACAAAATTGAATATTATAAATTTCAATAGTACAAATAAATAGAGAATTTAAGATTACATTTTTTATTCAAGAGCCAAGAAATGTTATATGTCGGAATGATCTTTCACAGAATAGAAATATTAATACGTCGTCTCTAGAAATTTCTTAATTGCCCATTGACATCCGGCCCAAATTAGAAGACAATTTAAAATAATGTGAAATAGAAATGATGGAGATTCTGTCAGGCTGCTTTCTGGAATATTTATTTTAGAGGCAAAAAATTTATGAGTGATACATTTTGTGACAAATTGTTTCCACGCAGATATGTTGCTTTCACTAATGGTAATTGTAAGAAATCACGTAAGCTTTTTAATTTTATTCTGTTTTTATTACGTTTATCTATACAAGGTAGTTTTGACATTACATTAATAATGAAAACATATACTTATCTTATTCAAAATAATACTTTACAATTAGTTGCTCGAACCGCATAATATGTAGAATAATAAAGAGTAAGTTTCAAACTAAATAAATATTAATAAAAATAATTTTAATTCTACACGCCCTAACGCTAATACTATACTACTCTTAAAGAATGGTCACAGCGGCAATATGTCACTTTCAGTGAGAATTACACTTCTGAACACGTCACATTTGCACTAAACTACAAAATGACAAATAATCAGGAAATGAATCTGATGTTTTTTTGTGAAAATATTTGTTATTCATAGATATTTTGGCACAATCTTAGCAGAGGTAAAGACGAGTATTTAGTTTAATTTATTAACGCAATAGCAAAATGACTGTATAATAATTTGCTATTTCGTTAAATCAACCAATAATATAAAAAGTCACTTCGAACACACAGATTCCAATCATCCCGAGAAATCGTAAAGTTTGTAATAAAACTTTACAGTGTACTTTATCGTCGAAGCACAAATCTAAGCGATGCAATTTTATTCAACCATTTGGACGTATAAATTTCTCGTAACTGGATCCTAGTGATATATAGCATGACTTGAAATATAGTCGGTTACTGTAACTCTGTAGATTCTAAGGTTTAAGGATAAGGTATTGACAAAATGATTGTAGTCACCTTTGATAAAAATAATACCAAAAACATTATTTATTTATATTGGGTTCTCCAGCAGATTTTACGTTGAATTTTCACAGAAGAACAGAAAAGAAGTAGTATAACGATGGCATATTCTGATGCACAACCAACTTAAAATAGTACACAGCAGAACATTTTAGTCCTGATGGAACAAAATATTGTTTTCTTGATGATCCCTGAATATTACTTTGAGATTGTTGTGTCCCTCGATAGCATAGTGGTCTGTTATCAAAATAATACCAGGACCATTATAGACCTGATGGAAGAAAATATTATTTTCTAAATAGTCACTTAATATTACAGTTCTGGAAATGTGTTGCTCGAGAACGTTGCAAAGGAAACCTCTTCATTTAAAGAACGCCATACATTCAGGCATTACTGTGTAATAATCCAATTGTACCAAAGTTTTCACGTCACTTTTCTTAGCAACTGAGTTTAATCTAACTTTATTAAAATCAGTTCTAGAAGTTTTATTATTTGCGTCAACAACATCAATCTTCATTATTCAATGCTTTGCTATTGTAATAATAGTTACAAAAACTATATGTCACACCGTCTATCGAAGTTAAATGTTCAATGGTCTGTATGTTCTATATTTCTGTATAATCTTCATAGCTTAAACAATGTACTGGTTTCTCGGTTTCAGTCCTTATGCTGTTATCAGCCTTTTTTTCGGTAATTCCAAGAACTCTCCGGTTTTTTAAATTTAGGAATATAGTTTTATTTGGATTTTGGAGCATAAAGTTCATTTGAACCTCATAATCACAGATAACTATGGAAAACCCGTCGTTAGAGATTAATTATATTATTGGAGCTGCATTCCATGACACACATGGGGAATTCTATAATGAGTCACCCACAACGTCCCTAATAGCACAACGATGTTACGACAGGTGGGAAACACTAATACTCATTTAGCCGGAAACGTAGGTAGGGTAAATAATTTACACCAGTATTCTACTATAGTAGTATAGTATAAGTATAGGTATTAGTTTGAATATTAAACAGTATTCTAAAAACGATTTTGCTAGTGAATGGATTTCGATGAAATTTGGTGGGAAGATAGTTTGAGATCCTGGGAAGGGTCAGGACAGATTACGTTTTATCCCGGAAAAATATATAACAGGACTTTCTTTCTGGAAAAACTCTTTCACGCAATCGAAGACGCAATCAAAACCTTGTATATTATAATATGAATACGTACTGCAATAATTAATAATACATTCTTAGGCCTAGTGTTGGTAACCTGTTTTTCTTGTTTTATAGAGAATTTTCGATGTTTGATGTAACTGAGCGATTTTTCCTTAAGATGTAAGCAACAGATGTCTGTACTAAATTGGCGAGTGAAGTGGTGTTCCAAAATACACAAAAAAATTTAGTACTCACGACCATGCACTCTGTGTAAAAAAAATATGTTTGTTAACTCTCGAACTTCATAACTGAAATTTTAGTTTTCGGACTTTCTTTGTAACTAGGCAGTCGACACAATGATGCCGGCCTGTT
The DNA here is from genome assembly GCF_014839805.1 of Manduca sexta. NCBI lineage: Eukaryota > Metazoa > Arthropoda > Insecta > Lepidoptera > Sphingidae > Manduca > Manduca sexta. The sequence goes on along the minus strand of NC_051126.1, from coordinate 11,997,405 downwards.
GCAATCGTATATACGTACACAGTGTGATCCGGGAACGCGACACACTTACGTGATCCACTATGATGGGTTTTAATACCTTGTGTGCAGTGGTCGCTATCCGGGCGGATATAAAATATATCCTACCAGCGAGGTTATTCTAAACTGTTCTCAAGTGGCAGTGTTCGCGAGCTCTTCATGAATAATATATCTTGTATTGCTATCGATCGATGTGTGAACTAACGTGCTAGTTATTCGCAAACTAATAATAAATTAGGTCAATCATATTGATTCGATTATGTTATTTTGAATCGGTATTAATTTGATATTATGACGTATTAGTTTGAAGCTTACCACAAATGGGAATGATGAATAATAACTTAATCTGTTACAGAGGCTCGATTCACCGGATCAATTATAGGCGTAAATAAAAATTGGATAATTAAAAATTGGAATGTATTAAAAAAAACTATTTTTGTACATATGAATTATTATTAACTAGCTTGCCTCACAGCTTCGTCTACATTTATAATCGTTTCCGAGATAGGAAGTAGCTTATAGCACTCAGGGGTAATGTACCTTATTGTCAATAAAATAATTTTCAAAATCGGTCAAATAGTTCTTGAGTTTCAGAACAAAGTTATTAGACAACAAACATATTTTGCTCACGGTTGGAAATCCGGATAATCGCGAATCCGTATAAGGTTCGGATAATCACTTGATTATCTGGACCTTCACACACAGTCACAGTCACTCCACAGTACTATTTTGTATATCAACAGCATTAAATTTATATCGACTGCCTGGATCCCAATTCCGCTAGGCCGGACAATACTAATTAAAATGTGAATCTTGAGTTAATAATCTCGTATTTTTTATATTTCGATGGCTCCTAAGTAAACTATCGTATCTCAAAAAATAGCGATATTCCCTTTTTTACCGTTTCATTATAGACCGTTTACTATCAAAACCTATTAAAAAATAAAATAAATGATTGTTAGCGAAATGTTTTTTCGTTTATTAACTTTTGAATTAAATGGGTTTGGTAGTAAACAGTACCTAGTAAATAATAATAATAATATCAGCCCTGTATTATATACTTGCCCACTGCTAAGCTCGGGCCTCCTCTACTACTGAGAGGGATTAGGCCTTAGTCCACCACGCTGGCCTAGTGCGGATTGGTAGACTTCACACACACTTAGAAATTCCTATAGAGAACTTCTCAGGTATCCAGGTTTCCTCACAATGTTTTTCTTCACCGTTAAAGCAAGCGATAATTCATAAAGAATACACATAATTTTTTAGAAAAATCAGAGGTGTATGCCCTTGGGATTTGAACCTGCGAACATTCGTCTCGGCAGACCGTTCCACAACCAACTAGGCTATCGCCGCTTTTTACGTCTCTTACCGCTTTTTTTTTGTATCTAGTTAACGAAACGCTAAAATGTAAATGTTGCAATTTTTCCAGACACGTTAGTTTAGTTAGGAGCCATCGATTCTATGTAATTAAAGGAGCGTATAATATTCCTCACGTATCTTCATTACACATTTAATTAGAATCGTTTCGTGCTGGGGTCAGTGGCCGTATTCTAATTCTGTAATGTGTTAGAGCAGTTACATGTGTACCTTTGATAATGCAATCCGCTGCATTGTTTTATTTGAACTTATGCCAAAACTGAATCCATATTCTTATTTTGGACTTTATGTCTTTGGATGTCGTGTTTATTGCAAAATATTAAAAAAATCACTTGTCTTTATTCGTAATTTAAACCTTATTTTTAAAGTAATAACATTTAAAATAGTTCTATTAATAACCTTAGCAATGGATGCTAATACATCGCATTATTGGAACAATGTACAAAAATTAACACCGCATAAATTATGAAATTACGAGACTGAAATAACAGATTAAACACCCGTAATCCTAAACAGCGACGATCATAAGCCCCAAAAGTAATTATAACTTGTCGCATGTATCTTAATTAATCTTAATAATCTCGAGAACGAATACTTAAAATTAGGTTCGGAAAGGTTTGAGCAAAGACGAGCATATTCCGGCCATGATGGGTTCGTGTTGACAGAATGAAAAAGCATTACATTTATTTATTTTTTTTATTTTCTTTGAATGACGAGACGAGCTTGCCGTTTGCCTGATGGTAAGGGATAGGACCGTCCATAAACAGCAGAAACACCATCTAACACCGTGGATTACAAAGTATTGTTTGGTATTCCAATGCGCTCGCTAGCCTGAGACAAGAGATGTTAGGTCTTATGTCCAATAGTAACACTGACTACAATGTTCTTCAAACCGGAATATAACAGTGTCTACATACTGCTGCTTGGCGGCAGAAATAGACATTGCGGTGGTACCTATCTAGGCGGACTCTGACATATAAGAGACCTACCCTTTACTTCTTAAAAGAAGTTGAGATAAACGAGTCAATTTGCGGAAGTTGACTTCCGCAACCAATTTTCACCGAGTAATCTCGGCAACCAGATTTCTTGAAATTTTGAAACTTGCAGGGCTTGCAATAAGTCACATTTGAATTATTGAAATATTGCCGCTAGTAAGAGACCTGGAGGTTCTTACGTAATATATTGCTACGATAACCTAATTTTATTAACATTATAATAAATGCGAAAGTTTGTTCTTTCGGATGTTTCTTGGAAGTAAACGCCGTAAGCGCTAAAGAGATTCAAATTAAATTATTCATACAGTTTACTTATGCTCTGAATTAAGATATAGACTATTATATCTTAAAAATAGCTGGAAGCTTAATTCAAGGAAATATTTGTTCAAAGGCAAATCTGCGAGCAAATCAAACTTTAATACAAACAATACCACTACGTTACATACAATCAAGGCAAGATCAATAAAACCGGGTACATTTCTCGCCAGCTTTCATGAATGATTATCTCGAAAATTGCAGCCACGATGTTCGAATTTCAAATATGAAATTCATATTTGCCTCCTATCCCATTTTAATGAGGGCAACAACACGAAATCCAAGCTTCCGAGGCGAAACATTATTTCTGCCAAATTATTGGTTATGGGCGGTCAGAAGCAAGCGATGCATTATCGGATCGTATGTCTTTGTTAATTGCTTTTTTAATGAAGCGTCTGAATTTATTATACTCGCTTTTGCTTGTAGGTATATGTTAGCGTCCTTTTTCGCTAAAACATTATGCTATTTTAAGGGAAGAAGAGCTCTTCCTCACGATGTTTTCCTTCACCGTTAAAGCGAACGATAAATTCACAAAGAAAACACATATGATTTTTTAGAAGAGTCATAGGTGTGTGCCCTTGGGATTTGAACCTGCGGACATTCGTTTTGGTAGTACGTTCCACACCCAACTAGGCTATCGTCGCTTTTATTGCAACTAAACTGAAGCATATTCTGCAGCCCTGCTAGTTAACAATATAATTAAAAAGTTGGATGATTTCTTCGGTGCCATATGTTGCATTCTTACGCATTATGACTACCGTGCTGAGGTCTCAAATTCGTTCCCTGGTCCGGTCAAAATGTATCTGTTCAGTCTACTACTCGGTGCGAACGCGAGTCTGGATTTTTACCTGGAAAATCATAATAAGCTCGCCCTTATCTTATCTTAGTACCTACATGGGCTTTAAAATAGCAAAATGTGCCTGTATAATCTTTACCTACCCCTGAAAAGTCGCGATGTATGTACAAACTTGAATACCTGCCAACCCTAACCACGCAATCATTGTTGCCAGGGATATACCTGCCAGTAAAAGGCAGGTATCTGATGTGGAGCGACTCTGGAGTGTGGCAGATCTGCCGGTACGTGTTCCAGCCGAACGTGACCATCAGCGCGTCGAACGCGACCACCACCACCGCCCGCCCGCATGACATCACAGGAATGGTGGGGATCTATATTACAAGTAAGTATTTTATGCTTTGGCATAGCGCAAACTCTGTGGAATTGATAGCAACTACAGAAACTGTTAGGACATAGCACAGACGCTATCTTTATAAGAACTGCAGCAAATGTCAATTTCACGGCAGTGTCGTATTCCTCGGTAATACGGTAATCACCGTCACTCAATTTTAATGATCAGTAGCCATTTTTTTTATTTGGTTATTGTTCAAAAAAGTAAGTGAATTTTAATATTTTCAAAAACCCCTCCGCCTAGGAAAACAAACGATTTACAAAAACTGATGATCAATAAAGTGAAATGACGTTTCTAAATACGACAGTAAATCGTAAATAACATTATAATAATATGCATTGACGGCTGGACGTATCATATATTATATTGATGATACTATGTATTGCATTCCATTTTGAAGTGTAGACGTAATCTTTGTTAACCATAAAAGCACGATTTTGGATTCATCTTTGACAATTTCTGAAATTCAGAATAGCTCCCTAGTCCACATATTAGTTGGAATACAAGTTATATTTTACTGTACTGGACTTTCCACGGCATGTGAACCTTTTATATTGATGCAATCACTAAAAACCCTTTGAAATTACCGTCGGAACTATGAGCGTTCGCAGTGCTTGATGCGTTGTTTACGAGCTGACTGAACACCAGTCTGAAAAGGCCTATCGACTAATCAGAACAAATTGAAAATGGTATTCTATTATAATAATTTTAGTTTATTTTGCATGTTTTTTGTTTGGTAACATAGCTGAACGCGCTTTGTGAATTCTGTGTTTTTCGGTTACATTTTTAAATTTACGTTTATGTTGGTAAAATGTGCTAGGTGTAGTTATTTGACAGTTGTTAGAAGGTCACCGGCGGGCGGCAGGGGGCTATCCGCCTTTAATATACGTTGTACTTGTTTAGCATATTGTGGTAATCCCCGGGATGGACGGCAGCGTGGAAGGTAGGCATCATGTTACTGCTGAGGCACTAGGCGGCACCGCGCAGGGGTGGCTTAGACATTTCCGTCGGAGCAAGCCCGTAGCCGACCCTAATGCCCCAAAGAGGGCCATCGTAGAGTTTTAGTTAATATGCCGTGTGTTGTATATAGATAGGTTTTGGGACTCAGACGGTCGAGCGAAAGTCAACATCAAGTCAAGGATTTGAATCTGGGAAAATTCGTCTCGGCAGTCCGCAGCTCCACATCCAACTAGGTTATCCCCGATTAACAGATACTTCACACGATATTATCGTCCTTTACGCCTTGTGGAGTGGTTTAATCGTTGCTTTGACATCACTTTGAGTGTTTCAAGTGCCACAAAGTACGTGGGTAGGATTGTTACTTCGAAACTCCAAATCTCGAGCGTGAAAATATCTTTTTTTATGACTATATTCAATGATTTTGAGTTTTTCTACTCAATGTCATCCTAGTGAAAAATGCCACTAGTTGCGCCTCTGCCTATTTTTCCTAATTTTCCCTTTGCATTTTTCCCACGAAAGAAAAATGACACAGTTTGTTCATTCAATGTATTGTGTCGGTAAATTAATCTTATTGAGGGTATATAATCCACGGCCTCTTGTTTCACATTAGTACACCATGACATAAAGATAAAGAGTTTCACAATCCAAACACATAAATCCCATTCTAAACCACAGCTCGTTATAATAATGAGCTCATTACCGACTTATCTCACGCACGCGAAATGCTATGCCTAATAGCAAGTAGTGACTGCACCAGTGCAACACGCCAACATTTCGTCACTCAATTAGCATGCTCAAGTATTTGAGTGCCAAATTGGTGGAATAGAGTTCTTGTGATAGTTTGTCTATGTTATTAGGATTCGTCACGTATACAGATGATGGTATAATTAGAATTAGTGGTTGAAATTCGACCAATTTAATATATATGTAACAAAACAATTCTTTATGAATTGAATTATGCCAAATCACACACTCCTGCGCACAATTTGCTTAAAATGGAGTAAATTTTTTTTCTACACGTATTAATATAGATATCTGAGTATCAGAGTGATGAGCGATTTTCAGTGATATGTACAGTCAGCTTTCTCTCTACGTGTCTTGTGCGGTATTTACTTGCTGTTAGGATCTATATTCCTATTTATTCTTCTCAATATTGTAATGTTTCATATCAATCAGCCTGTCGCCGTCTACTGCTAAACATAGATATGGATATATGTTTTATTTTTATTTTAAAAATATTCAAATATTATCGCCTAAACAGTCTTTTAAAAAATATATTACCATATTATATTTTACAAATTTCATATCCCTTGATATAGAATCCACAGGTTTATTAACTTGTATCATTATCCTAATGCAATATGTTAAACTATTAGCACACCCAACTAACTACGTAACTACGGTGACTGCGGAAATGGGCCTTGGGCTTCATATTAACTAGGCTAATGACTTTGTTAATGATGAAAATCTGCTAGCGAAGAAAGTCGTTGGATCTGAAAACAGTTTGATAGTTTAGAAAATATCAAACGCAAACACACACTCATGCCATTTGTCGTCGATGGGGTAGACAGAGGTGCAACCAGAGCACTCTTTTGTCACCATGTGTGTTCTAACCCATGATGATAGTGCGAGCCTCGCCATATCGGCCATAAATTTCAGATTCCAAATTGATACTGAGAAGAAAACCCCAAAATTTGCCCGACCCAGAATTCGAACTCAAATCCAGAAAGGAATTCGTACAGCGCACGGATACAACTACGCCACTGATGTAGTGAAAAAATAATATATTCAGAAGTACTGCGAAACAAATATTTTTTAAGTTACATTTTGCTCGGGGCTCCGGTCGTGTGATGTTTTCTCGGAATAAAAACCTTACTACACCCTCTTATCGAGATCAAAAGTAGCTCATGTTTCGATCCGTAGATTATCTGCGTGCCTCTTGTTCAAAACCATTCAAACGTTTGTGTATAATCGGCCAACGGGCATCCATCATTTCCTTTTCTCAATATTCGCTCCGTATACACTTTTCCACTATTATCGTAAGTCTTAATTTTATTTTTAAAAGAAAAACATAATTTCGCGATGACACAGGTTTAATTAGAGAAATTAAACTGTTACTATCACACAAGGGACCTGACTTCCTGATTTCTGATTTAGTTGATGTGAAAGTAGCGATTATCACTCATCGCGAATGCCAACAATTATTTAAATTAAATTGAATCGAGTATCTTTTTTGGAAAAGTGGCAAATGAGCATTACTACAATGGAGTATTTCAAAAGTAATACAATGTAAAGACAAACGCTGAGGTTTCTTTCCTTACATATAAGACAGGATTGTGATAGTTCGTAATATACCTACTGATATCTGTTAAATGTATACACATTATAAAACAAACTCCCCTTTTCAGTCTGTCTATATGTTATCGATTTTCTCAAAATTTACTGGACGGATTTTTACGAAATTTGGTATGGAGATAATTTAAGACCCGGGAAAGATTATAGGCTAGTTTATATCCCGTAAAACTCGTTCAGGGGGCGAAGCCACGAGCAAAAGCTAGTTATTAAATTATTTTATTTTTTTTTTATAACAGAAGGTCAGCTAATTAGTGCACTGCTACGTCATGTGGGTCTATGTGATTTAAAGTTCCTGGTGGCATTATTATGATTTATGGAGGCTTAATAACAGCCAGTCAACTGTCTTCAAATATTTTTTATAAAAATTTTGTATGTAGGTTTAATTCTAAAACTGAACTAAAATCTAAACGATCATAAATCGTTACGTCATTTAAAACACCAAACACTTTTTATTATTAACCAGGTGAGTGCGTAAATCATAAAACAATAGCATCGATGTTCAAATTTAAACCTAATATATTACGGGTCTGCGCGGAACGTTCTGACAGGGGAATAACTGTATACATAAAGAAGGTGAAATGTTTGAAAATTCAACGGTATTTTCGCGTTCCTCCAAACTGTTAGTTTATTTTTCCCTGCCACCTTCTGTTTAAGCTCTCTCAATTCGTTCATTATCTCGCTAGTTTACTTTACTTCGCTGTTTTCTTTTAAAAGCTGGTACACGCTCGATTCAATTAATACCTACGTAAAGCCGTCCGTATACCAGAGATATAATAAAATAAATCTCTCCCCGATTACTTCTGTTTTCTCAGAGACAATTGTTTGAAGGTTTTAATGGGAGAATGGTACGGTGTTTTTAAATACAGCTAGTTCTTTAGAAAGCATTTTTATTTTTATGACTATTAAATAACAAATCCAATGGATTCCTCACGTAATAGTTAGCTACACATCATCACATATTTATCCCTCAAGGGGTATGCAGAGGCGCAACCAAGGCACCCACTTTTCGCCAAGTGTGTTCCGTCTCATGATTGATAGGAGGCGAGCCTATCGCCATATCTGGCACAAATTTTAGACTCCGGGCTGAGCAAAAAAAACAAATATCACCCTGCTCGAACTGGGATTCGAACCTAGGACCTCAGAACGCTGCAGTACTGCGCATGCCGTGGGTATAACTACGACACCGAGGCAGTTAACACCGAGCTACACATCAGTTAATAAATATTAACCTTTCCATACAATCTTTTAAAGTCAAAAATATTGTATATAGTTCCGCTATGCTCTCTGAAATATCGAATATTGTTTCAAATATCCATTGAATTCAGTTAAAGTCGATTAAACGTTTGCGAGAGCAGATGTAGACAAAACAAACGTAGACCAAACAAACTCTGGACAACAAGAAACAACTTATATTTCGTAAATATATTTACGGTCTTTTATTAATAACTAATTGACCCGACAGACGTTGTCCCGTCTTAACTATAAATTTGCAGCGAGCATTCTGTCAACCGCTGACAGTTATTTCAAACAATTGACAGTTATATAAAAATAATATTGTCGTTAAGTTTTCCTAAATTGTCTAATTTTCCGCGCAATTTTTAGATTTTTTTTCTTTCATAAGAACCTCCTCCGGACCATAACAAACACAAAAAAAAATGTGAAATCGGTCTAGCCGTTCACGCGTGATGGCGTGACCAAGGGAAATAGGGATTCATTTTTATATATATAGATTTTCTCTTCATATTTGCAAAGTATGGGTTGCCAGATGTTTCCGTGTTAAGGCAAAGTTTTGGGTATCTAGCAACCGCTCCCCTTCTGATATCCTTCGGAGAATATTTTGTTACGTCATTAAACGTAGGATACATGCATACGTACATGTATTCTGGTACAATTTAACATTGTTAAAAGAAAGAAAACAATCAGATCTATTGTTTATTATCTGTATAACACTTATGACACGTATTATTTATTGAACTAAGCCATATAATGATTTCTTATGTTTACGCGAATGTTGGACTTTGAAATAAAACAATTTTTCGAATTTAGTCGCGGTTTTTAATATTATAATTTTCTTTCCGGACGACTAATACCTCAGTCCCCATATCACCATGGAGGCTGCAGTCTTCGAAACGTCGGGAGAAAAATATTAAATAAAAACCGCGATATAATCCGAACACTAGTTTTATTTCAAAAAACCATGTATATAACTTAGTAATAATAGTATTAGTATAGTAGGAGGTAATGACCATGGTCACGCAGGTTGCCGGTTCGTTTTCAATATTATAGCCATGTGCCATATTATCATTAACTTTTAAATTTAAATGTGTATTAGGATGGTAAAGACAAATATTTTGGGGCAATGTGCATACCTTAGAGATATGCATATGTGTGTGGTGTCCAGCAGTGGCACAAGTTATATGAATGTTTCTAACACAAAGTTTCTAAACGTCATGAACATCTAGTTTCTAAATCCAATTGTAGTCAAAAAGTAATATATTGCTGTTTCGTTCGTAAATCATACATTTTAGTAAAATCACTTCAGCGGTTCGTCGTATAACCCGCTGGCGCAGAGTTGGCAGTTAATCGTTCGCAAAGTGTTTACCTATTATTAAAACTAACAAATCTATCGCTATTTACACACTCTGTGACGTTGATACCTCATGTGGTCATGTGAGCTGACGTACTTAGGTACAAAGAACCTGTTTTTTATTGTATAAGTGTCTAGTAGGAATTGATCGCTGAGACTAAAGTCCCATAAGTTCAAAAGCATACACATTACACACTCCTAACTTACCAAAATTCAAAATATATTCTTTGTCAATTATAGATTGATTAACAGTGAAGAAAAATATTGTGAGGAAACCTACATAGTTGTGAATGTCGAAGGTTCGAGAAGGCAAACCCGCTTTGGATCAGATGGCCTACTAAGCTAGACACATTAGTTGTCTCTCGCCTTCACGCTCTGACTAGCGGAGACCCGGTCAACAGTAGACCAGTAAATTATGCAAGAGTTGAAATATTATAATCACTCCCTCCCACCAGCAATTGACCTAAAACACTGAAAATGTATTCTGCAAGCACATTGCGAAAACTGCGTGCGGTTCCGAATTAATATGAACTAAACGCCCTCAATATTATTCTACGCAAGTACGCCATATCTTGGTTATTAAATCTTGTCTCAGCTATGAGGTCGATGGTAAAAAATCTAATATCTAGTGTATACGTGATAGCGTTTGCGAGTCTTCGCTTTATTATTTCCATGCAGTAATTTACTTAGGTTCAGAATATTAAATTTCAAGAATCTATTTGTGCAGCTATATATATATATATATATATATATATATATATATTATAGGCTCGCCCCCTATCACATCATGGGACGGAACACACTTGGCGAAAAATGGGTGCCATGGTTGCGCCTCTGCATACCCCTTCGGGGATAAAATGCGTGATGTTGTGTGTGTGTATTTGTGCAGCTAAGTAGTATACAAACAAAATTGCTTTTAATATTTGACATTGTAGTCAGTTTATGTGTGTGGTGTCATTATGTTTTATAATATGTCTATTTTAATTTCTCAGTATAGAGCGCAGTTCGGTACAATGCAGATGTTAATTATTATAATAATTAAACTTCATAATAATTCGAAGTTCTCGATGATGCTGCTGTTGTTTCAGGCAATTCTAGCCTTAATCTTCAAACAAGCTACTCACTAGCTTATAAAATTTGAAACAAAGAAAAAATCTCAATGTAGTTAAGATAAAATATACCTCTTATATATTATCTAGTAATGCCATTAAAGAAATACATTATGCCCACGATGTAATAGAATAACATCGGCTTTGATTGATCACAGCAAGACGCAAGCATCCTGCAGCGAAAAGAAAATAGGGTAATATTGTAACATCCACTAGCACTTTATCGTGAGAGTTTTAATTTAATGATAACGATATTGGTATACTTGAAAATTATGTTGATGATTCAAACGGATGCTGAGATGATATGTAGGTACTGTCAGTTTGTCGCCAAGAAATGCTTGTTGCTAATGAAGTTGCTCAAACATTCATTAGTTATATAAATGATTTGTGTTTTGTTGTACTGTCAATTGTCGAACCATGCAATGACAAATTGACGCATTTACGCGTTTTTCTGTTAGATTATAAAAAGTAGTAATTGATAGTTTTCCTCCAAATATTAAACTATCTTACATAAGGAATAAACCGAGTTATTAAAACAAATAACTGGCAAGTAAATGCTGCAGAATTGAAAATAAAATTCAATACGCGTCAGTGCCGATTTGAAACGGTACGTGTCCGCGGCAAATAACAGGAATCTAACATGGCTCAGGTTTCTCGTTTTACAAATACTCGTGTTTTAAAAAGGTTCCCGATACTAGGACAAAAAGATATCCAGGGAAACCAGACGTGTGCAGCTGAATTCCGGATATTCCTTTTAATTTTATTTTACTCTGTTCTGGTTGTTTTTTGAAGTGAATAGCGAGAGACCGTTTTCCTGGTTCTTAAGTATTAAGAAGATCAGTCAGAAATACTCTTTGCGCATAATTGCATAAATATAACTATAACTGTCGCACTCAAATTATTCGTCACTAAAATTTAATAGCCATTTTCCAGTATAAATTGCAACTAAGATGATAATACTAAATGTTCGGTTCTTCTGCTCAATATTAGTCCGAGTCTGGAAATGTTCCCGGTAAATGGAAACAGGCCCGCTACCATTACATAGGACTTTAGATAGCTAGCGAAATGTGGGTATGTTCACGACTGCCTACTACTAGGAGAGGAAAGGTGTGATGTTATAGGTATATGTGTATTATGAAATATGCTTGCTAGTTTAGTTGCTATGCTACCTTATGATAATAATATACATTAATTGTTTAAAACATAAAAACAAAAATAATTGATAAAGTGATTGATAATTTCCATGATGATATACACTATCCAGGGTTAATAAAGCACCATTGTTTATAAACATAAACGAAACAGCACACAGATCCGAAAGTAAAGATGTAAATCAACATAATTTAGTACGGGTATGACCGTTTCTCATTTATAAATTATGTCTGCACGTTGAAAAATATCGAGATTCCGCTAAATCACCACCAGGTGTACTCGATTACATTCTCGAAAATTTACTAAAGAAAACTCTGCCTGATCGGTCGGTTAAAGAATAAACACTGCCGGCACAGCCCACACAATTAGATTTATAGTCAACGATAAAAATACCACATTGGTTTTATTTAATGCCGCAAACGCGCCGAATCAGAAATCCACGGCAACCCGTCCCGTAAATAAATAAACAATGGTGTATGTAAACTCTGAATCGTCAGTATTCAGACTATTTGTTACGCTATTAACGATGCAACGTCACTGTAACAGGAATAGATGTTTGCCGAAAATGCGATATGTCTTGCTCAACGAGTTCACTCCATCGGTTTATTTTTGTTTAACAAGAATCTGTTTAAATAAATATTGGGGATATGGATTGTTGGCCAGGTTTGTCGCACGACTGTCTTACAGGAAATCGAAGTTAAATAACAGCTTTGAGATCGATATTAAATGAAATTGTCAGAG